>NC_134353.1:590472179-590774679 GCF_048569485.1 Anomaloglossus baeobatrachus | reverse complement strand
AGAAAACCTGCCTCCATTAAAGTGAATGGAGCTGGGAGCTACAGGTTATTAATAGCAGCTGAAATTGGTTGCTATAGGAACAACTTAAATTGGTAGTATAAGAAGCTTATGTGTCAGGTAATAAGATGTCGGTGATGGAGAGAGAGAGAGAGGCAGGGAAAGAGACAGACAGACAGACATAGGTACAGGCAGAGTAAGAGGCAGACAGGGAAAGAGACAGATGGAGACAGACAGACAGGGAAAGAGACAGGCACAGACTACAGGGAAAGAGACAGGCAGACAGGAAAAAAGACAGACAAAGACAGACAGGGAAAGAAACAGACAAAGACAGACAGGGAAAGAGATAGGGAAAGAGAAAAACAGGGAAAGAGATAGAGACAGATGGAGAAAGAGACAGACAGATGAGGAAAGAGACAGATGGGGAAAGAGACAGACAGACACTGATACAGAGACAGACAGAGAGACACAGACACTGATACAGAGACAGACAGAGAGATAGACACAGATAGACAGACAGACATGGAGACAGAGACACACATCGATAGAGACAGACACACAGACAGACAGAGACAGACAGGGAAAGGGACAGACAGACAGGACACACAGAGACAGACAGACAGAGAAGGACACACGGAGACATACAAAGACAGACAGACAGGCAGACACAGCCAGACAGAGACAGACACACATTGATAGCCAGACAGAAACAGCCAGACAGAGACAGTCACACAAACACAGCCAGACAGACTGGGAGAGAGACAGACACAGCTAGACAGACTGGGAGAGAGAAAGACACAGCCAGACAGAGACTGGAAGAGAGACAGACACAGCCCAACAGAGACTGGGAGGGAGACAGAGTGACAGACACAGCCAGACAGAGACTGGGACAGAGACAGACAGACAGACACAGCCAGATAGAGATCGAGAGAGAGACAGAGAGGCTGTTACTATCCCAGGCAATGCCCGGGTACTATAGCTAGTCTATTATATAAAGCTGACTGTATGTATGTATGTATGTAAAGGAATTCGCACCGTCGCATTTACAATCACAACATTTTGCACAGACAGTCCATTTGACTCAGGGAATGTCATAGACTATGTTTTGAGGGGAAATTATAACCCCGCTCTTTACAGTTATTCGCCAAAAAACTGCCTCCATTAAAGTCAATGGAGCTGGAAGCCACAGTGCAGCCAGAACTTCAGAAGAATGCGCAGCCACACCCTTGAATGTTGGCATGTCACAATGCAGCCAGGGAATGAGACAGACAGAGACAGACAGATACAGACGTACAGACGGGGAAAGAGACAGACAAAGAGACAAACACAGGGAAAGAGACAGACACAGGGAGAGAGAGTGAAAGACAGACAGAGAGATATATATATATATATATATATATATATATATACACTACAGACCAAAAGTTTGGATGCACCTTCTCATTCAAAGAGTTTTCTTTATTTTCATGACTCTGAAAATTGTAGATTCCCATTGAAGGCATCAAAACTATGAATTAACACATGTGGAATGAAATACTTAACAAAAAATTGTGAAACAACTGAAATTATGTCTTATATTCTAGGTTCTTCAAAGCAGCTACCTTTTGCTTTGATTACTGCTTTGCACACTCTTGGCATTCTCTTGATGAGCTTCAAGAGGTAGTCACCGGAAATGGTCTTCCAACAGTCTTAAAGGAGTTCCCAGAGATGCTTAGCACTTGATGGCCCTTTTGCCTTCACTCTGCAGTCCAGCTCACCCCAAACCATCTCGATTGGGTTCAGGTCTGGTGACTGTGGAGGCCAGGTCATCTGGCGTAGCACACCATCACTCTCCTTCTTAGTCAAATAGCCCTTACACAGCCTGGAGGTGTGTTTGGGCTCATTGTCCTGTTGAAAAATAAATGATGGCCCAACTAAACGCAAACCGGCTGGAATAGCATGTCGCTGCAAGATGCTTTGGTAGCCATGCTGGTTCAGTATGCCTTCAATTTTGAATAAATCCCCAACAGTGTCACCAGCAAAGCAACCCCACACCATCACACCTCCTCCATGCTTCACGGTGGGAACCAGGCATGTAGAGTCCATCCGTTCACCTTCTCTGCGTCGCACAAAGACACGGTGGTTGGATCGAAAGATCTCAAATTTGGACTCATCAGACCAAAGCACAGATTTTCACTGGTCTAATGTCTATTCCTTGTGTTCTTTACCCAAACAAGTCTCTTCTGCTTGTTGCCTGTTCTTAGCAGTGGTTTCCTACCAGCTATTTTACCATGAAGGCCTGCTGCACAAAGTCTCCTCTTAACAGTTGTTCTAGACATGTGTCTGCTGCTAGAACTCTGTGTGGCATTGACCTGGCCTCTAATCTGAGCTGCTGTTAACCTGCGATTTCTGAGGCTGGTGAGTCAGATAACCTTATCTTCCGCAGCAGAAGTGACTCTTGGTCTTCCATTCCAGGGGCGGTCCTCATGTGAGCAAGTTTCTTTGTAGCGTTTGATGGTTTTTGCCACTGCACTTGGGGACACTTTCAAAGTGTTCCCAATTTTTCGGACTGACTGACCTTCATTTCTTAAAGTAATGATGGCTACTCGTTTTTCTTTACTTAGCTGCTTTTTTCTTGCCATAATACAAATTCTAACAGTCTATTCAGTAGGACTATCAGCTGTGTATCCACCAGACTTCTGCACAACACAATTGATAGTTCCAACCCCATTTATAAGGCAAGAAATGCCACTTATTAAACTTCACAGGGCACACCTGTGAAGTGAAAACCATTTCCGGTGACTACTTCTTGAAACTCATCAAGAGAATGCCAAGAGTGTGCAAAGCAGTAATCAAAGCAAAAGGTGGCTACTTTGAAGAACCTAGAATATAAGACATATTTTCAGTAGAGATGAGCCACCACCCTATGTTCGAGTTCTGTTCGTCGAACGGCAGGTGTGTTCATCGACCGTTCGTTGAACACTTTCGAACACCTTAGAAACACCATTGAAAACAATTGCAGGCAAACACATACAAACATGCACAAACATGAACGCACACACACATATTATACTCACCTTACCTTCCGTTCCATCACCGGCCTCCTGGGACTTGCAGTTCGCCAGTACAAGATGTGTATCGGTTAACCATCGCGACCGATGCCGGAACTTCCTCTGACAGAGCACTGACGTCAAAGGCAGGAGCCACTTGCCTCTGATTGGCCAGCGAGTAGCGTCTGACAGAGGAAGTTCCTCCCTCGTCACGATGGTTACCCGATACACGTAGTTCGCCGCTACAGGATGTGTATCGGGTAACCATCGCGATGAGGGAGGAACTTTCTCTGTCAGATGCTTCTCAAAGGCAGCGCGCTAGCCAATCAGAGGCCAGCGGCTCCTGCCTTTGACATCAGCGCTCTGGCAGTGGAAGTTCTGGCATCGGTCACGATGGTTACCCGATACACATCTTGTACCGGCGAATTGCAAGTCCCAGGAGGCCGGCGATGGAATGGAAGGTATGGTGAGCATAATATGTGTGTGTGCGTGTATGTTTGTGTGTGTTTGTGTGTGTTTTTGTGTGTTTGTGCATGTGTGGAATGGCACAATAGGGGACCAGGATGGGACATTTAACAAGTTAAGGAATTGTCTGCATTGCAATTATTTCCTATGGGAAATCTTGTTTTGCTAAATGAGTAACTTGGTTAGAAAGCACACTCCCAGAACGGATTGTTCTCGTTAACCAAGGTTCCACAGTATTAACATTGAATGACAGCCTTACTGTGAAAAGCCAGTTAGGCTTTTGGTGATCGAACCTCGAACTGTCGAACTTGAAGCTAATTGTTCGCGTTCGTCGAACGACTCGAACATTGCCTAAAACAGGTCGAATTTGAGATTATCGAACAGTTCGATTCGAACACCACTCATCTCTAATTTTCAGTTGTTTCACAATTTTTTGGTTAGTATTTCATTCCACATGTGTTAATTCATAGTTTTGATGCCTTCAATGTGAGTCATGAAAATAAAGAAAATTCTTTGAATAAGAAGGTGTGTCCAAACTTTTGGTCTGTACTGTATATATAATATATAAAGCTGAGTATATGTATTTGTATGTGTGCATGTATGTACAGTATGTATGTCCGCTAAAGGAATCCGCACCATCGCATTTACAATCACGAAATTTTGCACAGACACCCCATGTGACTCAGGGAACGCCATAGACTGTTTTGACCGAAAAATTTAACCCAGCGCTTTACAGTTACTCTCCAAAAAATGTGCCTACATTAAAGTGAATGCAGGTGGGATCTAAAGGCTATTAATAGCAGCTGTGATTGGTTGCTATAAGAACAAAATAAATTGTTAGTGTAAAAAGCTTATGTGTGAGGTAATAAAATGTCAGTGGGGAGAAGGATAGAAAGAGACAGACAGACAGAGACAGAGAAGGAGACAGGAAAAGAGAAACACGCAGACAGACAGTGAAAGAGACAGAGAGAGAGACAGTCAAAGAGACAGACAGAGGCAGACAGACACAGACAGACAGGGAAAGAGATAGGCAGACAGGAAAAGAGACAAACAGAGACAGAAAGGGAAAGAGACAGACAGACAGGGAAAGAGACAGAGACATGGAAAGAGACAGGGAAAGACAGGGAAAGAGACAGGCATGGAAAGAGACAGAGACATGGGGAAAAAGACAGATGGGGAAAGAGACAGACAAACAGGGAAAGAGGCAGGGAAAGAGACAGAGACAGGGAAAAAGATAAGGAAAGAGACAGGAAAAGAGACAGACAGGGAAAGAGACAAACGGGTAATGAGACAGACAGGGAACGAGACAAACATAATGAGAGAGACGGGGAATGAGCAGACGGGGAACGAGACTGACAGACAGATAGACACAGAGATAGAGAGATACAAACAGACACAGAGATAAAGACAACAATTGAATGATAGCCCGGCTCACTGAGCAAGGTGCTCAGGGGAAAAAATATAACTGAGATAAAGACAGACAGACACAGAGATTAAGAGAGATGGACAGAGAGACTGATACAGAGACAGACAGATAGAAACAGACAGACAGAAAGATAGCACGCTTTGGCAATGCTGATTGTTTTTTGGTCCTGCCAATAAAGCCTATTTGATTTGATAAACACAGACAGACAGATATGGATAGAGAGAGACACACATGGATAGAGACAGACAGAAACAGACAGGGAGGGAAGGGGACAGACAGACACACAGCGACAGACAGGGAAAAAGACAGGCAGAGACAGACAGAGAGACAGAAAGAGACAGACAAAAAGAGACAAACTCACAGAGACAGACAGACAGAAACAGGCAGAGACAAACAGAGACAGACAAACAGACAGAGACAGACAGACAGAGACAGCTAGACAGACAGGAAGAGACAGACAGACAGAAACAGACATAGACAAATGGGCATAGACAGACAGACATACACAGGCAGACGGAGACTGGGAGGCAGGCAGAGAGACAGTTACTATCCCAGGCAATGTTCGAGTACTACAGCTAGTATATTATATACATATATATATCTGCCGCCGCGGCGGTGGCTCCAGGTGGTGATGTGGCTGTACCAGGCATGAGCGACAGGCTTTTTGTAATGGGGAGTAAAAATAATATTTAAAAAGGAGAGAAAGAAAAATAAGATAATGAGTTTGTGATGCCAGTTGGGATGTTTGGTTGTGGTATGGCTGGGCATTGCTGTTGGGCCCCAGGAGTTGGGTAGTGATGCGCAGTGCCAGAGAGTTGTCCTCTTACCCTTCACCCCCCCAACTAGGCCTGGTTCCTGGGGATGTGTTGAGGTAGGGATGGTGCAGCAGGGAATAAATCACCAAGAGAGAGGACAGGAAACTTTTACATTTTACTGAAGATCTGTATAACAGTTTTTCAGGCTTCCAATGATGGTGGTTTTCCCTGTCCCGATGGGAGTTTGGCTTATCTGCTGTATGGTGATAGTGTACTTCTTCTGCTACTATTTCCCTAAGTGGGAATAGGTATCTTGGTATCCTTGGACATCCGAATATGTACTCCCTTCTGGCGAGCAGGTGACTGGAATCCTGTAGGAAACCTCTCTACTTCTTCTAGAAATTTCTGGACTCACATGTGCCACTATGCTCCCAGGCAAATGTCACTGCCCCTTATAAAAAGGCTGAAGTCTCTCAGTTTTGTCACTGAACTTGAAGGCACCGATGACCTAGCGACTGATACCCTGACAAGTGTACCTAGCTCCTCCAGAGGTTTCCAGAAATCACCTCTCCTCATTACGCTCCTCACTTCACCTCACACTGACACAGACTAACTGCCTCTCACTGTATGTATGTATGTATATATGTATGCATATGTATGTGTATATATATATATATATATATATATATATATATATACTAGAAGGTGGCCCGATTCTACGCATCGGGTATTCTAGAATTTACGTATTGTGTAGTTCATGTATGATTTTTGTTATATATATATATATATATATATATATATATATATATATATATATATATACTAGAAGGTGGCCCGATTCTACGCATCGGGTATTCTAGAATTTACGTATTGTGTAGTTCATGTATGATTTTTGTTATATATATATATATATATATATATATATATAGATGTTGTTGTGTGTAGTTACCAAGTGTTTGTGTAGGCGCTGTACATGTTCTGGGTGTTGTCTGGGTGTGATGGGGGGTGAGAGCGGTGTTGTATGTGTGTTGCGTGTGTTGCATTGTTTGTGGAGCGCTGTGTGTCTGTAGCGTTGTGTGTGTGTTGCGCGGTTTGTGTGTGTGTGGTGTGTTTTGGGGGGAGGTATGTTTTGTGCAATGTGTGTGTTGTGCGGTATGTGCGTATATTTGTGTGTGCCGCGGTGTTTGAGTGTTGGGTGTTGTGTGTGTGCAGCGTTGTCTGTGTGTGTGGGTGTCTGTGTAGGGCAGTTGTTTGTGGTTCCCAGTGTGTGTGTGTGTGTGTGTGTGGTGTGTTGTGCAGTGCGCGCGCGCGCGTGTGTCTGTGTGTGTGTGTGCATCAGCCTCTCTTCTCTCAGCCTACCTCTCCCAGCCTCCCTCCTCCCAGCCTCCCTCAGCATCAGCCTCCCTCTCCCAGCCTCCCCAAGCATCAGCCTCCACCAGCATCAGCCTCTCTCCTTCCAGCCTCCCCCAGCATCAGCCTCCGCCAGCATCAGCCTCTCTCCTTCCAGCCTCCTCCAGCATCAGCCTCCCTCTCCCAGCCTTCCCCAGGATCAGCCTCTCTCCTCCCAGCCTCCATCCTCCCAGCCTTCCCCAGCATCAGCTTTCCCCTCCCAGCCTCCCTCAGCATCAGCCTTCCCCAGCATCAGCCTCTCTCCTCCCAGCCTCAGCCTCTCTCCTTCCAGCCTCCCCCAGCATCAGCCTCTCTCCTTCCAGCCTCCCTCAGCATCAGCCTCCCCTTCCCAGCCTTCCCCAGGATCAGCCTCTCTCCTCCCAGCCTCCTTCCTCCCAGCCTCCCCCTCCCAGTCTCCCCCAGCATCAGCCTCCCCAAGCATCAGCCTCCACCAGCATCAGCCTCTCTCCTTCCAGCCTCCCCCAGTATCAGCCTCTCTCCTTCCAGCCTCCCTCAGCATCAGCCTCCCGTTCCCAGCCTTCCCCAGGATCAGCCTCTCTCCTCCCAGCCTCCTTCCTCCCAGCCTCCCTCAGCATCAGCCTTCCCCTCCCAGTCTCCCCCAGCATCAGCCTCCCCAAGCATCAGCCTCCACCAGCATTAGCCTCTCTCCTTCCAGCCTCCCCCAGCATCAGCCTCCCCAAGCATCAGCCTCCACCAGCATCAGCCTCCCTCGTCCCAGCCTCCCCCAGCATCAGCCTCCCCCTCCCAGACTCCCCCAGCATCAGCCTCTCTCCTCCCAGCCTTCCCCATGATCAGCCTCTCTGCTCCCAGCCTCCTCCAGCATCAGCCTCCCCCTCCCAGCCTCCCCCAGCATCAGCCTCTCTCCTCCCAGCCTTCCCCATGATCAGCCTCTCTGCTCCCAGCCTCCTCCAGCACGCCGTGCTCCTCTGCCGACACTCACACATCCGATCGCATCCACTCACACACACCCGATCGCATCCACTCACACACACCCGATCGCATCCACTCACACACACCCGATCGCATCCACTCACACACACACACCCAATCGCATCCACTCACACACACACACCCGATCGCATACATTCACACACACAGACACTGACGATATCGCACATACGCGCTGATACTCACAACATCCGGAGATACCACATGCCTCTGGCCATGTGATCCTCCGTCAGGTCCTGGAAGATCACAACAGCACAGTATCGAGGCCGAGAAGCAAGCGATATCGCCGGATGCTGTGAGTGTGTGGATGCGATGTGAGGTGTGTGTGTGTGAGAGTGAGTGTGATCTGATGTGTGTGTATGTTTGTGTGTGTGCTGTTATGTGTGTGCGTGTGGATCTTCCGCCGCAGCAGGACCTTGATGCGCTTGTAACCATGCGAGCATGGTTACCAACGTATCCACACCACTCCCGTGCGAGCGGGGGCCGGGGGGGGGTGGTGGTGGGGGGGAGTACAGTACTCACCTCCGTGACAGCCGTGTCAGTTGGGGGAATGCGCGGGGGGGGGAGGGGGAGGGGGAGTACAGTACTCACCTCCGTGACAGCCGTGTCAGTTCGGGGAATGCGCGGGGGGAGGAAGGGGGCGGGGCCAGAGCTAGCGTGCATTGCGTGAGGGGGGCGGGGCGTGGCATAGCCGAATTGTCAATGCCTGCAGGGTGCCGGGGCGAGAGGCCAATCTGTGGGGGGGGGCGGAGCCTGGGCGAGCGGCTGGCCAATCCGTGTGGGGGCGCAGCCTGGGCGAGCGGCCAATCGGTGTGGGGGGGCGGGGCCATGGCGAGCCCAGCGGCCAATCAGCTTTGTGTCACCGTAAGGACACAATTTTGGAGCATGACAGACAGACAGATAGACAGACAGACAGACAGACAGACAGAATAAGGCAATTATATAGATATATATATATATATATATATATATATATATATATGTGTATGTATATATATATATATATGTATATATATATACATGTTGTTGTGTGTAGTTACCAAGTGTTTGTGTAGGGCGCTGTACATGTTCTGGATGTTGTCTGGGTGTGATGGGGGGTGAGAGCGGTGTTGTTTGTGTGTTGCGTTGTTTGTGGAGCGCTGTGTGTGTGTTGCGCGGTTTGTGTGTGTGTGGTGTGTTTTGGGGGGAGGTATGTTTTGTGCAATGTGTGTGTTGTGCGGTATGTGCATATATTTGTGTGTGCAGCGTTGTCTGTGTGTGTGGGTGTCTGTGTAGGGCAGTTGTTTGTGGTTACCAGTGTGTGTGTGTGGTGTGTTGTGTAGTGCGCGCGCGCGTGTGTGTGTGTTGGGGGAGGTGTGCACTTCCCATCGTGCTCCATCCCCCATGCAGCGCACTCCCTTTCGTGCTCCATCTCCCATGCAGCGCACTCCCCATCGTGCTCCATCCCCTATGCTGCGCACCCCCCATCGTGCTCCATCTCCCATCCTGCGCACTCCCAAACGTGCTCCATCCGCCATGCTGCGCACTCCCAAACGTGCTTCATCCGCCATGCTGCGCACTCCTAAACGTGCTCCATCCGCCATGCTGCGCACTCCCTATCGTGCTCCATCCCCCATGCTGCGCACTCCCAAACGTGCTCCATCCGCCATGCTGCGCACTCCCCATCGTGCTCCATCTCCCATGCTGCGCATTTCCAAACGTGCTCCATCCGCCATGCTGCGCACTCCCAAACGTGCTCCATCCGCCATGCTGCGCACTCCCCATCGTGCTCCATCTCCCATCCTGCACACTCCCAAACGTGCTCCATCCGCCATGCTGCGCACTCCCAAACGTGCTCCATCCGCCATGCTGCGCACTCCCAAACGTGCTCCATCCGCCATGCTGCGCACTCCCTATCGTGCTCCATCCCCCATGCTGCGCACTCCCAAACGCGCTCCATCCGCCATGCAGCGCACTCCCCATCGTGCTCCATCTCCCATGCTGCGCATTCCCAAACGTGCTCCATCCGCCATGCTGCGCACTCCCAAACGTGCTCCATCCGCCATGCTGCGCACTCCCAAACGTGCTCCATCCGCCATACTCCGCACTCCCCATCGTGCTCCATCCCCCATGCAGCACACTCCCCATCGTGCTCCATCCCCTATGCTGCGCACCCCTCATCGTGCTCCATCTCCCATGCTGCGCACTCCCAAACGTGCTCCATCCGCCATGCTGCGCACTCCCAAACGTGGTCCATCCGCCATGCTGCGCACTCCCAAACGTGCTCCATCCGCCATACTCCGCACTCCCCATCGTGCTGCATCCCCCATGCTGCGCACTCCCAAACGTGCTCCATCCGCCATGCTGCGCACTCCCAAACGTGCTCCATCCCCTATGCTGCGCACCCCATATCGTGCTCCATCTCCCATCCTGCGCACTCCCAAACGTGCTCCATTCGCCATGCTGCGCACTCCCAAACGTGCTCCATTCGCCATGCTGCGCACTCCCAAACGTGCTCCATCCCCCATGCTGCACACTCCCCATCGTGCTCCATCCCCCATGCTGCGCACTCCCAAACGTGCTCCATCCGCCATGCTGCGCACTCCCAAACGTGCTCCATCCGCCATGCTGCGCACTCCCAAACGTGCTCCATCCGCCATACTCCGCACTCCCCATCGTGCTGCATCCCCCATGCTGCGCACTCCCAAACGTGCTCCATCTGCCATGCTGCGCATTCCCAAACGTGCTCCATCCGCCATGCTGCGCACTCCCAAACGTGCTCCATCCGCCATGCTGCGCACTCCCAAACGTGCTCCATCCGCTATACTGCGCACTCCCAAACGTGCTCCATCCGCCATGCTGCGCACTCCCAAACGTGCTCCATCCATCATGCTGCGCACTCCCAAACGTGCTCCATCCGCCATGCTGCGCACTCCCAAACGCGCTCCATCCGCCATGCTGCGCACTCCCAATCGTGCTCCATCCGCCATACTCCGCACTCCCCATCGTGCTGCATCCCCCATGCTGCGCACTCCCAAACGTGCTCCATCCGCCATGCTGCGCATTCCCAAACGTGCTCCATCCGCCATGCTGCGCACTCCCAAACGTGCTCCATCCGCCATGCTGCGCACTCCCAAACGTGCTCCATCCGCTATGCTGCGCACTCCCAAACGTGCTCCATCCGCCATGCTGCGCACTCCCAAACGTGCTCCATCTAGCATGCTGCGCACTCCCAAACGTGCTCCATCCGCCATGCTGCGCACTCCCAAACGTGCTCCATCCGCCATGCTGCGCACTCCCAAACGTGCTCCATCCGCCATGCTGCACCAGCATCAGCCTCTCTACACGCAGCATCAGCCTCTCTCCTCCCAGCATCAGCCTCTCTGTCCCCAGCATCAGCCTCTCTGTCCCCAGCATCAGCCTCTCTGTCCCCAGCATCAGCCTCTCTGTCTCCAGCATCAGCCTCTCTCCTCCCAGCATCAGCCTCTCTGTCCCCAGCATCAGCCTCTCTGTCCCCAGCATCAGCCTCTCTGTCCCCAGCATCAGCCTCTCTGTCCCCAGCATCAGCCTCTCTTTCCCCAGCATCAGCCTCTCGGTCCCCAGCATCAGCCTCTCTGTCTCCAGCATCAGCCTCTCTGTCCCCAGCATCAGCCCCTCTTCTCCCAGCATCAGCCTCTCTGTCCCCAGCATCAGCCTCTCTGTCCCCAGCATCAGCCTCTCTGTCCCCAGCATCAGCCTCTCTGTTCCAGCATCAGCCTCTCTGTCCCCAGCATCAGCCTCTGTCCCGAGCATCAGCCTCTCTGTCCCCAGCATCAGCCTCTCTGTCTCCAGCATCAGCCTCTCTGTCCCCAGCATCAGCCTCTCTGTCTCCAGCATCAGCCTCTCTGTCTCCAGCATCAGCCTCTCTGTCTCCAGCATCAGCCTCTCTCCTCCCAGCATCAGCCTCTCTGTCCCCAGCATCAGCCTCTCTGTCTCCAGAATCAGCCTCTCTGTCCCCAGCATCAGCCTCTCTGTCCCCAGCATCAGCCTCTCTGTCCCCAGCATCAGCCTCTCTGTCTCCAGCATCAGCCTCTCTGTCCCCAGCATCAGCCTCTCTTCTCCCAGCATCAGCCTCTCTGTCCCCAGCATCAGCCTCTCTGTCCCCAGCATCAGCCTCTCTGTCTCCAGCATCAGCCTCTCTGTCCCCAGCATCAGCCTCTCTGTCCCCAGCATCAGCCTCTGTCCCGAGCATCAGCCTCTCTGTCCCCAGCATCAGCCTCTCTGTCTCCAGCATCAGCCTCTCTGTCTCCAGCATCAGCCTCTCTGTCTCCAGCATCAGCCTCTCTGTCTCCAGCATCAGCCTCGCTGTCCCCAGCATCAGCCTCTCTGTCCCCAGCATCAGCCTCTCTGCCCCCAGCATCAGCCTCTCTGTCCCCAGCATCAGCCTCTCTGTCCCCAGCATCAGCCTCTCTGTCCCCAGCATCAGCCTCTCTGTCCCCAGCATCAGCCTCTCCGTCTCCAGCATCAGCCTCTCCGTCTCCAGCATCAGCCTCTCTCCTCCCAGCATCAGCCTCTCTGTCCCCAGCATCAGCCTCTCTGTCCCCAGCATCAGCCTCTCCGTCTCCAGCATCAGCCTCTCCGTCTCCAGCATCAGCCTCTCTGTCCCCAGCATCAGCCTCTCTGTCCCCAGCATCAGCCTCTCTGTCCCCAGCATCAGCCTCTCTGTCTCCAGCATCAGCCTCTCTGTCCCAGCATCAGCCTCTCTTCTCCCAGCATCAGCCTCTCTGTCTTCAGCATCAGCCTCTCTCATCCCAGCATCAGCCTCTCTGTCTCCAGCATCAGCCTCTCTGTCTCCAGCATCAGCCTCTCCGTCTCCAGCATCAGCCTTTCCGTCTCCAGCATCAGCCTCCCCATCCCAGCCTTCAACAGGATCAGCCTCTCTCCTCCCAGCCTCCTCCAGCACGCCGTGCTCCTCTGCCGACACTCACAGATCCGATCGCATACTCTCACCCACACCCACACCCACCCGATCGCATACACTCACACACACCCGATCGCATACACTCACACACACCCGATCGCGTACACTCACACACACCCGATCGCATACACTCACACACACACACACTGACGATATCGCACATACGCGCTTATACTCACAACATCCGGAGATATCACATGCTTCTGGCCATGTGATCCTCCCGCAGGTCCTGGAAGCTCACAGCACAGTATCGCTGCCGAGAAGCAAGCGATATCCCAGGATGTTGTGAGTATGTGGATGCGATGTGATGTGTGTGTGAGGTGTGTGTGAGAGTGAGTGTGATCTGATTTGTGTGTGTGTGCTGTTATGTGTGTGTGTGTGTGTGTATTTTCCGCCGCTGCAGGACCTTGATGTGTGGATGCGATGTGATGTGTGTGTGAGGTGTGTATGAGAGTGAGTGTGAGCCGGTGTACACTGGTAACTATGATACACATCGGGTAACCAAGGGACCTTAGTTACCCGATGTGTATAATGGCTACCAGCGTTCACGGCCTCCGTCAAGATCCCAGCATCGCAAGGTTATGTCTGGCGCTGCTGGGATCCTGACGGAGCCGGTGCAGAAGCAAGCGATATCCCAGGATGTTGTGAGTGTGTGGATGTGATGTGTGAGGTGTGTGTGAAAGTGAGTGTGATCTGATGTGTGTGTGTGTACTCACCTGGGAATCGGAGCTCCGTGTCAGTTGGGCCAGAGCGAGCGTGCATTGCGTGAGGGGGGCGGGGCCTGCAGAGAGCCGGGGCGAGAGGCCAATCCGTGTGGGGGGGCGGGGCCATGGCGAGCCAAGCGGCCAATGAGCTTTGTGTCACCGTAAGGACACAATGTCACCGGAAGGACACAATTTTGAAGCATGACAGACAGACAGACAGACAGACAGAATAAGGCAATTATAAATATAGACTAGAAGGTGGCCCGATTCTACGCATCGGGTATTCTAGAATTTACGTATTGTGTAGTTCATGTATGATTTTTGTTATATATATATATATATATATATATATATATAGATGTTGTTGTGTGTAGTTACCAAGTGTTTGTGTAGGGCGCTGTACATGTTCTGAGTGTCGCGGGGGGTGAGAGCGGTGTTGTATGTGTGTTGCGTGTGTTGCGTTGTTTGTGGAGCGCTGTGTGTCTGTAGCGTTGTGTGTGTGTGTGTGTTGTGCGGTTTGTGTGTGTGTGGTGTGTTTTGGGGGGAGGTATGTTTTGAGCAATGTGTGTGTTGTGCAGCATGTGCGTATATTTGTGTGTGCAGCGTTGTCTGTGTGTGTGGGTGTCTGTGTAGGGCGTTGTTTGTGATTCCTAGTGTGTGTGTGTTGTGCAGTGCGCGTGTGTGTGTGTGTTGGGGGGAGGTGTGCACCTCCCATCGTGCTCCATCCCCCATGCTGCGCACCCCCCATCGTGCTGCATCCCCCATGCTGCGCACTCCCAAACGTGCTCCATCCGCCATGCTGCGCACTCCCAAACGTGCTCCATCCGCCATGCTGCGCACTCCCAAACGTGCTCCATCCGCCATGCTGCGCACTCCCAAACGTGCTCCATCCGCCATGCTGCGCACTCCCAAACGTGCTCCATCCGCCATGCTGCGCACTCCCAAACGTGGTCCATCCGCCATGCTGCGCACTCCCAAACGTGCTCCATCCGCCATGCTGCGCACTCCCAAACGTGCTCCATCCGCCATACTGCGCACTCCCAAACGTGCTCCATCCGCCATACTGCGCACTCCCCATCGTGCACCATCCAGCATGCTGCGCACTCCCAAACGTGCTCCATCCGTCATGCTGCGCACTCCCAAACGTGCTCCATCCGTCATGCTGCGCACTCCCAAACGTGCTCCATCCGCCATGCTGCGCACTCCCAAACGTGCTCCATCCGCCATGCTGCGCACCCCCCATCATGCTCCATCCGCTTGGGAGTGCGCAGCATGCCGGATGGTGCACGATGGGGAGTGCGCAGTATGGCGGATGGAGCACGTTTGGGAGTGCGCAGTATGGCGGATGGAGCACATTTGGGAGTGCGCAGCATGGCGGATGGACCACGTTTGGGAGTGCGCAGCATGGAGGATGGACCACGTTTGGGAGTGCGCAGCATGGCGGATGGACCACGTTTGGGAGTGCGCAGCATGGCGGATGGAGCACGTTTGAGAGTGCGCAGCATGGCGGATGGAGCACGTTTGGGAGTGCGCAGCATGGCGGATGGAGCATGATGGGGGGTGCGCAGCATGGCGGATGGAGCACATTTGGGAGTGCGCAGCATGGCGGATGGAGCACTTTTGGGAGTGTGCAGCATGGCGGATAGAGCACGATGGGGAGTGCGCAGCATGGCGGATGGAGCACGTTTGGGAGTGCGCAGCATGGGGGATGGAGCACGTTTGGGAGTGTGCAGCATGGCGGATAGAGCACGATGGGGAGTGCGCAGTATGGCGGATGGAGCACGTTTGGGAGTGCGCAGCATGGCGGATGGAGCACGTTTGGGAGTGTGCAGCATGGCGGATAGAGCACGATGGGGAGTGCGCAGCATGGCGGATGGAGCACGTTTGGGAGTGCGCAGCATGGGGGATGCAGCACGATGGGGAGTGCGCAGTATGGCGGATGGAGCACGTTTGCTCAGCCTCTCTCCTTCCAGCCTCCCTCAGCATCAGCCTCCCCCTCCCAGCCTTCCCCAAGATCAGCCTCTCTGCTCCCAGCCTCCTCCAGCACGCCGTGCTCCTCTGCCGACACTCACCCACACCCGATCGCATCCACTCACCCACACAACCGATCGCATCCACTCACCCACACAACCGATCGCATCCACTCACACACACAACCGATCGCATCCACTCACACACACAACCGATCGCATGCACTCACACACACAACCGATCGCATCCACTCACACACACACAACCGATCGCATCCACTCACACACACCCGATCGCATACACTCACACACACAGACACTGACGATATTGCACATACGCGCTGATACTCACAACATCCGGGGATATCACATGCTTCTGGCCATGTGATCCTCCGTCAGGTCCTGGAAGCTCACAGCACAATATCGCCGCCGAGAAGCAAGCGATATCCCAGGATGTTGTGAGTATTTGGATGCGATGTGATGTGTGAGGTATGTGTGAGTGTGATTTGATTTGTGTGTGTGTGCTGTTATGTTATGTATGTTCCGCAGCTGCAGGACCTTGATGTGTGGATGCGATGTGATGTGTGTGTGAGGTGTGTATGAGAGTGAGTGTGAGCCGGTGTACACTGGTAACTATGATACACATCGGGTAACTAAGGGACCTTAGTTACCCGATGTGTATAATGGTTACCAGCTTTCACGGCCTCCGTTAAGATCCCAGCATCGCAAGGTTATGTGTGGCGCTGCCGGGATCCTGACAGAGCCGGTGTAGAAGCAAGCGATATCCCAGCATGTTGTGATGTGTGAGGTGTGTGTGGATGTGATGTGTGGATGTGATGTGTGAGGTGTGTGTGAGAGTGAGTGTGATCTGATGTGTGTATGTACTCACCTGGGAATCGGAGCCCCGTGTCAGTTAGGCCAGAGCGAGCGTGCATTGCGTGAGGGGGGCGGGGCCTGCAGAGAGCCGGGGCGAGAGGCCAATCCGTGTGGGGGGGCGGGGGCCATGGCGAGCCCAGCGGCCAATCAGCTTTGTGTCACCGTAAGGACACAATTTCGGAGCATGACAGACAGACAGATAGACAGACAGACAGAATAAGGCAATTATATATATAGATATATATAAAAAAAAGTATGAATGGAATGGTCTATCTCAAGTTTAGAAAAGCTTGGCTTGCTCATCTTGGCTATAAGACCTAATAGGTGATTGATATATATATATATATTTATATATATATATATATATATATATATATATATATATATATATACATACATACATACATATTATACATATATATATAAATATATATATATATGTATAGTATGTATGTATGTATATATATATATATATATATATATAGATATATATATAATTGCCTTATTCTGTCTGTCTGTCTGTCTGTCTGTCTTGCTCCAAAATTGTGTCCTGGGACATGTCCTTACGGTGACAAACAGCGGATTGGCTGCTGGCCTCGCCATGTCCCTGCCCCCCTGCACGGATTGGCCGCTCGCCTCGCCTTGGCTCCTCCCCCCCTCACGGATTGGCCGCTCACCTCGCCTCGGGTCCGCCCCCCCTCGCACGGATTGGCCATGTCGTTACGGTGACAGACAGCGGATTGGCCGCTGGGCTCGCCATGGCCCCGCCCCCTGCACGGATTGGCCGCTCGGCTTCACGGATTCGCCATGGCCCCGCCCCCCTGCACGGATTGGGCGCTCGCCTCGGCTCCTCCCCCCCCCACGGATTGGCCGCTCTCCTCGCCCAGGCTCCGTCCCCCCCGCACGGATTGGCCGATCGCCCAGGCTCCGCCCCCCACATGAGGTGAGCGCATCAAGGTCCTGCGGCGGAACGAACACACAACACACACCACACACACACACACACACACACACACACACACACACCAGATCGCATCCACATACTCACAACATCCCGTGATATCGCTTGCTTCTCGGCAGCGATACTGTGTAGTGATCTTCCAGGACCTGCCGGAGGATCACATGGCCAGAAGCATGTGGTATCTCCGGATGTTGTGATTGTGTCAGCACGTGTATGCGATCGGATGTGTGTGAGTGTATGCAATCGGATGTGTGTGAGTGTGTGTGTGAGTGTATGCGATCGGGTGTGAGTGTGTGAGTATGAGTGTATGCGATCGAATGTGTGTGAGTGTATGCGATCGGGTGTGAGTGTGTGCGTGTGAGTGTATGCGATCTGATGTGTGTGAGTGTATGCGATCGGATGTGTGTGAGTGTATGCGATCGGATGTGTGTGTGTGTGAGTGTATGCGATCGGATGTGTGTGAGTGTGTGTGTGTGTGTGTGAGTGTATGCGATCGGATCTGTGAGTGTCGGCAGAGGAGCACGGCGTGCAGCACACCTGCTGGGACCGCCCACCGGTGGGCACAGGGAGAAGTGAGGTGTGTGTGTGAGTGTATGCGATCAGATGTGTGCGTGTTTAATGTCTGATGTGTCACTGTAGAGCACGATGGGGAGTACGTAGCATGGGAGATGGAGCACGTTTGGGAGTGCGCAGCATGGTGGGCACAGGGAGAAGTGAGGTGTGTGTGTGTGAGTGTATGAGATCAGATGTGTGCGTGTTTAATGTCTGATGTGTGACTGTGGAGCACGATGGGGAGTGCGCAGCATGGGGGATGGAGCACGATGGGGGGGTGCGCAGCATGGGGGATGGAGCACGATGGGGAGTGCGCAGCATGAGAGATGGAGCACGTTTGGGAGTGCGCAGCATAGGGGATGGAGCACGATGGGGAGTGCGCAGCATGGGGGATGGAGCACGATGGGGAGTGCGCAGCATGGGGGATGGAGCACGATGGGGGGTGCGCAGCATGGGGGATGGAGCACGATGGGGAGTGCGTAGCATGGGAGATGGAGCACGTTTGCGAGTGCGCAGCATAGGGGATGGAGCACGATGTGGGGTGCGCAGCATGGGGGATGGAGCACGATGGGGAGTGCGTAGCATGGGAGATGGAGCACGTTTGCGAGTGCGCAGCATAGGGGATGGAGCACGATGGAGAGTGTGCAGCATGGGGGATGGAGCACGATGGGGAGTGTGCAGCATAAGGGATGGAGCAGGATGGGGAGTAAGCAGCATGGGGGATGGAGCACGATGGGGGGTGCGCAGCGTGGGGGATGGAGCACGATGGGGAGTGCGCAGCATGGGGGATGGAGCACGATAGGGAGTGCACAGCATGGGGGATGGAGCACGATGGGGAGTGCGCAGCATGGGGATGGAGCACGATGGGGAGAGCGCAGCATGGGGGATAGAGCACGATGGGGGGTGCGCAGCATGTGGGATGGAGCACGATGAAGAGTGCGCAGCATGGGGACGGAGCACGATGGGGAGTGCGCAGCATGGGGGATAGAGCACGATGGGGGGTGCGCAGCATGGGGGATGGAGCACGATGGGGAGTGCGCAGCATGGGAGATTGAGCACGTTTGGCAGTGTGCAGCATAGGGGATGAGCACGATGGGGAGTGCGCAGCATGGGGGATGGAGCACGATGGGGGGTGCGCAGCATGGGGGATGGAGCACGATGGGGAGTGCGCAGCATGGGGGATGGAGCACGATGGGGAGTGCGCAGCATGGGGAATGGAGCCCGATGGGGGGTGCACAGCATGGGGGATGGAGTATGATGGGGAATGCGCAGCTTGAAGATGGAGCACGATGGGGAGTGCGCAGCATTGGGGGATAGAGCACGATGGGGGGTGCGCAGCATGGGGGATGGAGCACGATGGGGAGTGCGCAGCATGGGAGATGGAGCACGTTTGGGAGTGCGCAGCATAGGGGATGGAGCACGATGGGGAGTGCGCAGCATAGGGGATGGAGCACGATGGGGAGTACGCAGCATGGGGGATGGAGCACGATGGGGGGTGCACAGCATGGGGGATGGAGCACGATAGGGAGTGCGCAGCATGGGGGATGGAGCACAATGGGGGGTGCGCAGCATGGGGGATGGAGCACGATGGGGAGTGCGCAGCATGGGGGATGGAGCACGATGGGGAGTGCGCAGCATAGGGGATGGAGCACGATGGGGGGTGTGCAGCATGGGGGATGGAGCACAATGGGGAGTGCACAGCATGGGGATGGAACACGATGGGGAGTGCGCAGCATTGGGGGATAGAGCACGATGGGGGGTGCGCATCATGGGGGATGGAGCACGATGTGGAGTGCGCAGCATGGGAGATGGAGCACGTTTGGGAGTGCGCAGCATAGGGGATGGAGCACGATGGGGAGTGCGCAGCATGGTGGATGGAGCACGATGGGGAGTGCGCAGCATAGGGGATGGAGCACGATGGGGAGTGCGCAGCATGGGGGATGGAGCACGATGGGGGGTGCGCAGCATGGGGGATGGAGCACGATGGGGAGTGCGCAGCATGGGGGATGGAGCACGATGGGGGATGCGCAGAATGGGGGATGGAGCACGATGGGGAGTGCGCAGCATGGGGGATGGAGCACGATGGGGAGTGCGCAGCATGGGGGATGGAGCACGATGGGGAGTGCGCAGCATGGGGGATGGAGCACGATGGGGGGTGCGCAGCATGGGGGATGGAGCACGATGGGAAGTGCACAGCATGGGGATGGAGCACGATGGGGAGTGCGCATTATTGGGGGATAGAGCACGATGGGGGGTGCGCAGCATGGGGGATGGAGCACGATGGGGAGTGCGCAGCATGGGAGATGGAGCACGTATGGGAGTGCGCAGCATAGGGGATGGAGCACGATGGGGAGTGCGCAGCATGGGGGATGGAGCACGATGGGGAGTGCGCAGCATAGGGGATGGAGCACGATGGGGAGTGCGCAGCATGGGGGATGGAGCACGATGGGGGGTGCGCAGCATGGGGGATGGAGCACGATGGGGAGTGTGCAGCATGAGGGATGGAGCACGATGGGGGGTGCGAAGCATGGGGGATGGAGCACGATGGGGAGTGCGCATCATGGGGGATGGAGCACGATGGGGAGTGCACAGCATGGGGGATGGAGCACGATGGGGAGTGCGCAGTATGGGGGATGGAGCACGATGGGGAGTGCGCAGCATGGGGATGGGGCACGATGGGGAGTGCGCAGCATGGGGGATAGAGCACGATAAGGTGTGCGCAGCATTGGGGGATGGAGCACGATGGGGAGTGCGCAGCATAGGGGATGGAGCACGATGGGGAGTGCGCAGCATGGGGGATGGAGCACGATGGGGGGTACGCAGCATGGGGGATGGAGCACGATGGGGAGTGCGCAGCATGGGGGATGGAGCACGATGGGGGGTGCGCAGCATGGGGGATGGAGCACGATGGGGAGTGCGCAGCATGGGGGATGGAGCACGATGAAGGGTGCGCAGCATGGGGGATGGAGCACGATGGGGAGTGCGCAGCATGGAGGATGGAGCACGATGGCGGGTGCGCAGCATGGGGGATGGAGCACGATGGGGAGTGCGCAGCATGGGGGATGGAGCACGATGGGGAGTGCGTAGCATGGGGGATGGAGCACGATGGGGAGTGCGCAGCATGGGGGATGGAGCACGATGGGGGTGCGCAGCATGGGGGATGGAGCACGATGGGGAGTGCACAGCATGGAGATGGAGCACGATAGGGAGTGCACAGCATTGGGGGATAGAGCACGATGGGGGGTGCGCAGCATGGGGGATGGAGCACGATGGGGAGTGCGCAGCATGGGGGATGGAGCACGATGGGGAGTGCGTAGCATGGGGGATGGAGCACGATGGGGAGTGCGCAGCATGGGGGATGGAGCACGATGGGGGGTGCGCAGCATGGGGGATGGAGCACGATGGGGAGTGCACAGCATGGGGATGGAGCACGATGGGGAGTGCACAGCATTGGGGGATAGAGCACGATGGGGGGTGCGCAGCATGGGGGATGGAGCACGATGGGGAGTGCGCAGCATGGGAGATGGAGCACGATGGGGAGTGCGCAGCATGGGGGATGGAGCACGATGGGGAGTGCGCAGCATAGGGGATGGAGCACGATGGTGAGTGCGCAGCATGGGGGATGGAGCACGATGGGGGGTGCGCAGCATGGGGGATTGAGCACGATGGGGAGTGCGCAGCATGGGGGATGGAGCACGATGGGGGGGTGCGCAGCATGGGGGATGGAGCACGATGGGGAGTGCGCAGCATGGGGGATGGAGCATGATGGGGAGTGCGCAGCATGGGGGATGGAGCACGTTGGGGAGTGCGCAGCATGGGGGATGGAGCACGATGGGGAGTGCACATCATGGGGATGGAGCACGATGGGGAGTGCACAGCATGGGGGATAGAGCACGATGGGGGGGTGCGCAGCATGGGGGATGGAGCACGATGTGGAGTGCGCAGCATGGGGATGGAGCACGATGGGGAGTGCACAGCATGGGGGATTGAGCACGATGGGGGTGCGCAGCATGGGGGATGGAGCACGATGGGGAATGCGCAGCATAGGGGATGGAGCACGATGGGGAATGCACAGCATGGGGGATGGAGCACGATGGGGAATGCGCAGCATCGGGGATGGAGCACAATGGGGAGTGGGGATGGAGCATGATAGGGGTGCGCAGCATGGGGGATGGAGCATGATGGCGGGTGCGCAGCATGGGGGATGGAGCACGATGGGGGGTGCACATCTCCCCCCAAAACACACACACACACACACTGCCACACACGCACTGCACAACACACCACACACACACTGGGAACCACAAACACTGCCCTACACAGACACCCACACACACAACGCCGCACACACACAACACCCAACACACAAACACCGCGGCACACACAAATATACGCACATACCGCACAACACACATTGCACAAAACATACCTCCCCCCAAAACACACACACACACACCCACAAAAACCGCGCAACACACATACACAATGATACAGACACATAGCGCTCTACAAACAACGCAACACACAAACAACACCGCTCTCACCCCCCGCCACACCCAGACAACACCCAGAACATGTACAGCGCCCTACACAAACACTTGCTAACTACAGACAACAACATCTATATATATATATATAACAAAAATCATACATTAACTACACAATACGTAAATTCTAGAATACCCGATGCGTAGAATCGGACCACCTTCTAGTATATATATATATATATATATATATATATATATATATATATATACAGTGCCTACAAGTAGTATTCAACCCCCTGCAGATTTAGCAGGTTTACACATTCGTAATTCACTTGGCATTGTGACATTTGGACTGTAGATCAGCCTGGAAGTGTGAAATGCACTGCAGCAAAAAAGAATGTTCTTTCTTTTTTTTTTTTTTTTTTTTAAATGGTGAAAAGTTTATTCAGAGGGTCATTTATTATTCAACCCCTCAAACCACCAGAATTCTGTTTGGTTCCCCTAAAGTATTAAGAAGTATTTCAGGCACAAAGAACAATGAGCTTCACATGTTTGGATTAATTATCTCTTTTTCCAGCCTTTTCTGACTAATTAAGACCCTCCCCAAACTTGTGAACAGCACTCATACTTGGTCAACATGGGAAAGACAAAGGAGCATTCCAAGGCCATCAGAGACAAGATCGTGGAGGGTCACAAGGCTGGCAAGGGGTACAAAACCCTTTCCAAGGAGTTGGGCCTACCTGTCTCCACTGTTGTCTTATATTTAAGATGTGGTGTTATGAAGTGTTTTTGAATGGGACCATTGGGACCATTATTCTTCATAACACAAATGAAGAATTTTCAAAATGATTGATTCATTAAAATGTAAGATATAACCCTGGGAAGTTAGTACATTATCATATATAAAGAATCCCATGGACTGAGTCCATCATTTGCAGTACTTACACTCTTTGTAAGCTCTGTTGATTTCTCTGAGCTCCTTGTTATTTCTTGATGCTAAGATTTCAATAAGAGCATCCTCATCAGTTCCCAGCCCCTTGATAGAATGAAAATATACAATTGGTTACGTAGATGCCAAAATTACATTACTTCTAGTTTGAAGACTTTATAGATAAAAACACTTTAACTATTGAAGCAGCCAATATTTTATCAACTGTAATATACCTTGGTGGCATATTTAAGTTCCTGAGCATCAAATTCAGCTGGAGTTTTCAGTAGAGCCAAAACAACCTCCTCGTGGTGACCAGAAAGGGCCTTCTTCAAAGAGTCCTCTAGAGACTTGAAAAAAATAAGTCACAATGTCATACAAGCTTCAACAGGACAACATATTATTTTAACTTAGTTTGTTTTTATATTTCCACATGTGGCCACATCTCACTTCTATTGGAGCGCTGGCCACTGCCCTTCTTATGATAGATGGGACCTCCATCTTTAAGCCAAAATGCTCTGGAGAAAAGTCAAGCTACTAAAGTTCCAACCTTATTTTTCTAGTTATTTCTCCTATAAATATATGATTAAATTGGCATCACTATTCATTTGTCAATATGATATATATTCAGCTTTCCTCTGTGAATTAGTTATGGTTACTGGAATTACGTTGCCTAACCCAGATGCAATTATGTCTTAGTCTTACCACTACTGTATATCACATTGAAAACATTTTGAGAGAACTTACTAATTAGCTGAGAAACCAGTGTTTTCGATTGAAAGAGAAAAATTCAGCTCACCGGGTTGCTGCTATCCGCTGTCTGTCAGGACCAGCGCACGGAGGGTTAGGCTGCCAGATAAACGATCAGGAAAGAGAAATATCCAGCGCACTCCAATGTATCCGGTTAAAAATCACATTTATTTGTTAAATCCATAAAAATAGAAAAATACAAAGAGGTCAGCAGTATATTACAGGGATATTGTACAGACCCCACAGAACTACGTGTTTCGACGTTCAGTCTTAATCATGTTCTGGGGAGGAAAAGATGTCGATTTCCTATAAGGTGTAAATAGAAACAAAAAAAAAAAAAAGGAGGAGAAAAAAGGGGAGAAAAAAGTGAGAGAAATGGAAATTAAAATAAGGGAATGGTTTTAAATTCACCATTCCCTTATTTTAATTTCCATTTCTCTCACTTTTTTCTCCCTTTTTTCTCCTCCTTTTTTTTTTTTCTATTTATATACCCTCCTTTATCTTTTGTTTTTTCATTTCTCTCTCTTTCTTCCCTATTTTATTTTTATTTTCTTTCTCTTCCCCTTTTTTCTTTGGAAAACCGCACTGCATGCACTTACTGAATGTGGTACTTCTTTGGGAAGGCTTCTTTAATAATAACATGTGCATGTAATCAAGGAGGGTGTGTGTTACACCTTATAGGAAATCGACATCTTTTCCTCCCCAGAACATGATTAAGACTGAACGTCGAAACGCGTAGTTCTGTGGGGTCTGTACAATATCCCTGTAATATCCTGCTGACCGCTTTGTATTTTTCTATTTTTATGGATTTAACAAATAAATGTGATTTTTAACCGGATACATTGGACTGCGCTGGACATTTCTCTTTCCTGAGTGTTTTAGATTGGTAGTCGTTGTCTCAAAGAAAATACATAGATTTTTCATTCCCTTTTTATCCGGACAGAACATCTTATCTACATTATAGAGGCTCTTCTGAAAGACGTGGATGTTTGGAGATGCTTCACTGTACTGACCTTTCCGGTGGAGCTCTGGTAGGATGCCTTTATGGCCTGGCGCTGAGCATTATTTCTTTTGGTCAAAATATTAGTTATTGTTGCTTCATCAACACCTTTCAAGAGATAAAAGATGACAAAGATAAAATAACTTTTGACTTGCTGCCTTCCTTGATAAACATCACATATGCAGCCTTATTTTGTACCAATTAGTTAACCCCTTAAGGACGAAGCCAGTTTTGTACTTAATGCCCAGGCCATTTTTTGCAATTTTGACCAGTGTCAGTTTATAAGGTTACAACTCTGGAACGCTTCAATGGATCCCGGTGATTCTGAGATTGTTTTTTCATGACATATTGGGCTTCATGTTAGAGGTAAATTTAGGATGATATTTTTTTATTTTATTTGTGAAAAAAATCTGAAATTTGACAAAAAAATTAAAAATTTTGCAATTTTCAAACTTTTAATTTTTTTATGCCCATAAACCAGAGAATTATGTCACACAAAATAGTTAAGAAATAACATTTCCCACTTGTCTACTTTAGATCAGCGCAATTTTTGAAACAAAATTTTTTGGGGTTAGGAAGTTAGAAGGGTTCAAAGTTCATCAGCAATTTCCCATTTTTTCAACAAAATTTACAAAACTATTTTTTTAGGGACCACATCACATTTGAAGTGACTTTGAGAGGCCTAGGTGACAGAAAATACCCAAAAGTGACACCATTCTAAAACCTGCACCTCTCGAGGTACTCAAAACCACATCCAAGAAGTTTATTAACCCTTCAGGTGCTTCACAGGAACTAAAGTAATGTGGAATGAAAAAAAATAAAAATTAACATTTTACCTAAAAATGTTGCTTTAGCACTAATTTTCTTACTTTTTCAAGAGATAACACCAAAACTTGGACCTCACACTTTGTTACCCACTTTCTTATGAGCGTGCTGATACCCCACATGTGGTCATTTTTTGGGTAAGTGGGAGGGCTTGGAACAAAAGGAGCAATATTTGAGTTTTGGAACGCAAAGTTGGCTGAAACAGATTTCGGGCACCATGTTGCATTTACAGATCCCCTAAGGTACCTAAACAGCAGGAACCCCCCTGAAGTGACCCCACTTTGGAAACTAGACCCCTTAAGGCTTCTATTGAGGGGTATAGGGAGCATTTTGGACCCACAGGTACTTCACAGATTTTGATAACGTTACGTTGTCATATTGAAAATTGTCATTATTTTCTCAAAAATGTTGCTTTAGCATCAATTCTCTCACTTTTTCAAGAGGTAATTCCAAAAATTTGACCCAAATGTTTGTTACCCACTTTTTATGAGCGTGGTGATACCTCACATGTGGTCTGAAATCTTTGTGTGGACAAATGGGAGGGCTTGGAACGAAAGGAGCAATATTTGAATTTTGGAAAGGAAATTTGGCTGAAAAAGATTGCGGGCACCATGTCGCATTTGGAGGACCCCTAAGGTACGTAAACAGCAAAAACCCACCACAAGTGACCCCATATTGGAAACTAGGCCTCTCAAGGAATTTATCTAGATGTTTGGTGAGTACCCTGAACCACCAGGTGCTTCACAGAAGTTTATAATGTTGAGCCATGAAAATAAAAAAATACAATTTTACCACAAAATTGTTACTTCAACCAGGTAGCTTTTTTTTCCACAAGGGTAACAGGAAAAAAAAATCACCATGAAATTTATTGTGCAATTTCTCCTGAGTTTGGTGATATCTTATATGTGGTGGAAATCAACTGTTTGGGCACACGGCAGGTCTTGGAAGGGAAGGAGTGCAATTTGACTGCAAAATTGGCTGGAATCAATAGCGGACACCATGTTGCATTAGGAGAGCCCCTGAGATTCCTAAGCAGTGGAGGTCCCCCACAAGTGACCCCATTCTGGAAAATAGACCCCTCAAGGAATTTATCTAGATGTTTGGTGAGTTCCCTGAACCCCCAGGTACTTCACAGAAGTTTATAATATTGAGCTGTGAAAATAAAAAAAATACATTTTTACCACAAAATTGTTACTTCAACCACATAGCTTTTTTTTAACAAGAGTAAAAGGAAAAAAAGCAGCATAAAATTTATTGTGCAATTTCTTCTGAGTATGCTGTTACTTTATGTGTGGTGGAAATCAACTGTTTGGGTGCACAGCAGGGCTCGGAAGGGAAAAAGTGCCATTTGACTGAACATTTGGCTGGAATAATTAGTGGACGCTATGTTGCATTTGGAAAGCCCCTAAGGTGCTTAAACAGTGGAGGTCCCCCACAAGTGACCCCATTCTGGAAACAAGACACCTCAAGGCTTTTATCTAAGTGTATATTGAGCATTTTGAATCCACAAATACTTCACAGAATTTGATAATCTTAGGTTGCCATATTGAAAATTGTCATTTTTTTCACAAAAATGTTTCTTTAGCATCACATTTCTCACTTTTTCAAGAGACAACAAAAAAAGGTGGACCCCACAGGTTGTTATCCAATTTCTTGTGAGCGCAAGGATACCCCATATGTGGCCAAAAACCTCTGTTTGGATAAATGAGAGGGCTTGGAATGGAAGGAGCACCATTTGAATTTTGGAAAAGTTGAAATAAATTGCGCGCACCATGTCACATTACCAGGGCCTCTTGGGTACCTATACATTAGAAACCCCCCACAAGTGACCCCATTTTGGAAGCTGGACCCCTCAAGGATTTTATTCAGGAGTATAGTAAGCATTTTGAATCCACATGTACTTCACAAAAATATTGCTGTAGCAACAATATTCTCACTGTTAGGCTATGTGGCCATGATCCAGCGACACGGCATCTAGTACCCAGTGTCAGCCTTCCTGCAGAGATGTGAGTGTTGTCCACGGGAGAACGCAGCTGCCCATGCCCACGATTTGGGTTCAGGCTGCTGTGGACTTTAGTTCTATTCTACCTGTAGAGAACACTCATCTCCGCAGCATAAATTGACATGCTGAGGCTCGGGAAGCTGCGCCACAGGTCAGTTTATGCTGCGGAGAAAAGAAGTACAGTGGGCATGAGATTTCTAAAAATCCTTCCACTGTGCTTCTACTGCACAACGCTGCGTTATGGATGCAGGGAAAACACTCCGCGCCCAAAACGCTGCAAACCCTGATTGTGGGCACATAGCCTAAAATGTTACAATGGATGAATGGATAGATGTCAAACATATATAACGTCCCACCCCCTGCATATTCTAAGCTGGCGCCCTTTAGTGCCTTTCATGTGGCACTAAAGGATGCCTAGCCTTGTGTTTAGCCCAAAAAGAAAAAAAAGAATTAAAATAAATGACGTGGGGTCCCCCCTATTTTTGATAGCCAGCTAGGGTAAAGCAGACAGCTGTAGCCTGCAAACCACAGCTGACAGCTTCACATTGGCTGGTGATCAATTTGGAGGGCTCCCCAAGCTGTTTTTTTTTTTTTTTTAAATTTATAAATAAATAATTAAAAAAACAAAACAAACATAGGGTCCCCCCAAATTAGATCACCAGCCAAGGTGAAGCTGACAGCTGGGGTCTGGTATTCTCAGGGTGGGAAAAGCCATGGTTATTGGACTCTTCCCAGCCTAAAAATAGCAGGCTGCAGCCGCCCCAGAAGTGGCGCATCCATTAGATGTGCCAATCCTGGCGCTTCGCCCCAACTCATCCCGTTGCCCTGGTGCGGTGGCAAATGGGGTAATAAATGGGGTTGAAACCAGATGTGTAATGTCACCTGGCATCAAGCCCAGCAATTAGTTATGTCACGGCGTCTATTTGATACCAGACATAACTAATTGACAGTAATAATAAAAAAAATTGACAACAAAAAAAAAAAATATTTGAAGAACCACTCCCCAAAAACATTCCCTCTTTCACCAATTTATTGAAAAGAAGAAAAAAAATCGGATCCCTGCTGTAATCCATTGTGAAAGTCCCGCGGCGATTCTGGACCTTCTAGAATATGGAGGGCACGTTCAGGGAACGTATCCCCTATTTTCTAGGAGTGCAGAACCTCCATTTGAGGAGAGTGGGTGCAAAGAATCTGCACCCACCTCCCCGGTTCACAGCTGCAGAGTGCGAGCAGCCAGCACAGTGTCTCTGAAAGCAAACAGGAAGCTGAGCTGACAGCCGCGCTCTCTACGTGTGAACAGCGTCTGCTGTGAAGGAGGAGGGGGAAGTGGGGGATCAGCGCTGAGACAGGTACGGGCGACACCGGGGTGGGAATAGGGGGTGACCTGGCAGGGCCCGGGGAGCAGTTTTCTGTCATATGTGTCATAGCACATGCGACAAAAACCAGAGGAATAGGGTAAATGCGGCCGGCGCGCTGCTGTGCGCGCCGGTGTGCGCGGCGCCATGTTGGATTTTCGGGAGGAAGGGGGAGTCGGGGGGGACACTTTGGTGACACCGGGGGACCTGAGAGGACCAGGGATGAGATTTATCTCCCATCTGACATGTTTGTTTATGCCGGATGGGAGATAAATGATTTTTTACCGGCGCGGTCATTTACTGTAAGGTGATCATCGGTAAATGGTGTGTGTCGGTGATCACGTGAGCGGGCACCGGAAAAACTGGCCTGAATCATGATCTCCAGGGTCTCAGCTACCCCCAGCAGCTGAGACCCCGGAAATTTTCCAAATCTGGGGGGGTGCAAGACCTTTTTTTCCGACCGCCGTTAAAAAGCGGCGGTTTGGAAGAAGTACCCTAATTTGTCGTCGTTAAAAGGCGTATCGGCGGTCGATAAGGGGTTAACATGATCCATCCAATTTTCAAAATGGAATAGGTGAAAACAAACCCTAAAATTTGTTAGACAATTTCTCCTGAACGTAATGATACCTGATACGTGATAAAATAAACTGCTGTTTGGGCACATGGCAGGGTTTGGAAAGCAAGGAACACTATTGGATTTTTTTGGAGCATAAATTTGTCTGGAATAGATTGCAAATGCCATATCACATTGGCAGAGCCTCTGACATGCCAAAACAGCAGAAACCCCCCACAAGTGAACACATTTTGGAAACTAGACCCCTCCATGAATCCATCTAGGGGTATACTGAGCATTTTCAACCTACAATCAATATCAAAAATTTATAACAATTAGATAGGAAAGCAAAATATTATATTTTTCCATTAAAATACTGTTTTAACAACTAATTTATAAGTTACACAAGGGGTAATAGGAGAAAATTGACCCCATAATTTGTATGCATTCTCTCTCAAACACAGTGATGTAATGGGTGGTCAAAACTAATGTTTAGGCACATACCTAAACACTCGGAAAGAAAAGAGTGCTATTTAAGTTTTGGAACGCAACTTTGGACAGTGATGCATTTATAGAGCCCCTAAGTAGGCAAAAAAGCAGAAACTCCAACAAGCGACCCAATATGGCAAATTAAACTTCATAATGAATTAATCTATTGGTGTGGTGAGCATTTTTATTCCACAAACAAGAGCATTTTATAAGATAGGGCTGTGAAAATGTAATACTTTTGGGTTTTTCCATTAAAATTTTACTTTAACCTTAAGGTTTTATGTACACAAGGGATAATGGGTGAAAATTGACAGGACGATTTGTTATGCACTTTTCACTAAATGTGGCCATACCCTACATGTAGTTGTAACATTGATGGGAAAGAGGTCTACTTGGCTTTAAGATTGCAAATTCCATTTGAATACATTGTGGCCTCCACTGGCCAAGCCCCTGAGGGGCCAGATCAGCAGAAACCCCACAAGTGACCCCATATTAGAAACGTCATAAGGAAATCATCTAGGGGTGTAGGGAGTATTTTGAACCCACAGGTGCCTCACAGAATTTTATAACACTGGGATATGTAAATATAATATTTTAATGGTATTTTTTTTTATTAGGTGCAAATTTGTCAGTTACACAAGGATTAATAGGTGAAACTTAACCCCACAATTGAATTCACAATTTGTCCCAATTGCAGTAATGCCCTGTACTGTATATTGTCAAAAACAATTGCTTGGCCACATGTTAGGGCTGAGAGCACTATTTGGCTTTTGGAGCACAGATTTTGCCTAAATAGTTGGCAGAAGACATTTGTAGAGCCCCTAAGGTGCCACAACAGCAGAAAAACCCCAGAAGTGACCACATTGTAGAAATTGCCCCTCTCAATTAATTCATCTACGGCTACAGGGCCTATTTTAATATCCAATCCATGCCTTTTTTTTCTGGAGAATTACAAACATGCCAACCTAGTGCTCATACATTATGCCCAGCTTGTGCTTCTGGAGACATACACATCATAAATTAATTTCCCGATGACAATAATGAGACACACATGGTCGCTTACTACAGTCCCTGACAGACGTTCTGTCGCTTATCCATGTTATGTAAATAAAAGCTTATAACCTGACTTTAAATTCATCCATTGGTTTCATAAATTTCTCTTGAAAGCTGAAACCCTCCAAATTTGGATTAGGTTATGAAAATAAAGTTTCTGCAAAGCTGAAATATTGATCATTTAATGAACAAAGAAAGGTCAGATATTGGCAAGACAAAAATGTTGTCGCTTTGTCATATAATGCATCCAATCCTAGTTTACATCCTCACCTGTGCTCACTAAATGATAGGTTAATTAGTGGGTCTGTATAAAAAGAAACCCAGCACCCCAGACCTTCACTTGAACTGTAACTTGACCTCTGACAACATGCCAAAAATCCACCCTGTGACCAAAGCCTTGATTATCAAGAGGCTGAAGACCAGATTCACTGCAGAGGTGGCTGGCACGTTTAATGTGTCTCAGCATCAAGTACAAAGTATTATAAAAAGATTTGAAGAGACTGGAAATGTTTTTGACAAGCCCAGGTCCAGCTGACCCTGCAAGACAACTGCTCAGGAGGAACGTTTGTTGGTGAGAAAATCAAAAGCCAGCCCCTTTTCCACTGCAGCAGAGCTCCAAAAGGCCTGGTCACCTCAAGTCCCTGTATCAACTAGAACAGTTTGTAGAATTCTATCTCGAAATGGCCTCCATGGTCCAATCAGTGCCTAGAAGTCAGCACTAAACAAAAGGCAATTAAAAAAACATGTGGCATAAGTCCCACAGCCTGCTAAACAGATGGACGCTGGAAAAGTGGCAGAAGGTGGATTTCTCTGATGAATCTTCAGTTGAATTAAACCACAGCCACGGCAAATACTGCAAGAGACCTACTAGAGCCCGTATGGATCCAGAAACAGTTAAGTTTGGAGGTGGAAAGATCATGGTATGGGGTTACATTCAGTATGGGGGTGTGTGAAACATTTCCAAGATAGAAGGCAGTATCAATATCCTAAAATATCAAGAAGTATTAGCTACCTCTTACATTCCCAATCATAAAAGGTGTCAAATTATGCAGCAGAATGGTGCTCCATCTTATACATCCATGTCTACAACAAAGTTTTTCCTGGCAAAGAAGATCAAGGTGCTCAAGGACTCGCCAGCCCAGTCAACAGACAGGAACATCATTGAGCATGTTTGGGGTAGGATGAAAGAGGAAGCTTGGAAGACAAAACCAAAGAATCTAGATGAACTCTGGGAGGCATGTAAGACTGCATTCTTTGCTATTCCTGATGACTTCATCAATAAATTGTATGAACCATTGTTGAACTGCATGGATGCAGTCCTTCAAGCTCATGGAAGTCAAACAAAATATTAAATATGGCTCTAATAGCACCACAACTTCATTTACCAATGGTATGCAACATATTTTTTGTATTAGAAGTTAATTATTTGTTTGAATTTCCCATTACTTTCTGTGGGCGACAAAACTTTTGTCTTACCAAAATCTGACCTTTCTGTGTTCATTACATGATCAATATTTCAGCTTTGCAGCAGCTTTATTTTCATAACCTAAACCAAATTTGGGAGGGTTTCAGCTTTCAAAAAAAGAGTAATTTATAAAACTAATGGATGAATTTAAAGTCAGGTTATAAGGTTTTATTTACATAACATGGATAAGCGACAGAACGTCTGTCAGGGACTGTACAGTTTAGGCATAGAGGGGTTAAAAATGAGGGGGGGATTTAAATTTGGAAGCACAAATTTCAATGGATTTTATTTGAGGAGGTTAGAGCCATGTCTTCTGCTCAGTAACATGGGAGCCCCCTATATTTCAAGTGACAGATGACGGACCTGAGTGAGGGCTGTTTATATGCTGGATAAGTTAGAGCTTTTATTAGTAACATTTTGGGGTACATAACATTTTTTGAATCACTTTCAGTATAAGGTTCTGTTCTACGCTGAGCCCTTATGATGAGGTTTCTGTGTAAATGCCCCAAAAAAGCGATTCAGACTAAACCCTGGACTAAACCACTCACTCTAATGAGGCAGATGGAGACACTTTGGAATCTATTTGGCATCTGTTCCAGTGGTATACATCTTTTTAGGTATGCGCAGAACTCTGGTTGTTTAAACTTGTGTGCTACAAATATGCCTAAAATGATAGGACACCACAAGAACAGAGACAAGATGTAGTCCAATGTGGCTTCATCTGCCTCATTATTGTTAGTCACCACGCCCATCATAGCTGCGCCCACTTCGTTGGAACATGGCAAAATGGCATGAGTATGCCAAAAGTTAAAAAAAAAATATCACAGCCTCTAGTTGCACCAAAATGATGTGATTTTCTAGATCTTTTTATGCCAAAATATTGCCATAAAAGCTTTTATCAATCGGGCCCTTACAGTTTTGAAGAAGGTCAATTTATCATTAATTTAAGCAAGACAACTGTATTCTTACATTTCTACACATTTCTTATAACACTACATGTGATAGGCCCCAGGTGTACCTTTAGCTTTGATGGCCCTGTCTATAGCTGTAGCATCTGCAGTAGCATCATAACATGGAGCCGCCTGAAGTCCCCCAGTAGCTTTTTGCTGAAAAGTAAAAATGATCCATTATAAGACATATATTTTGTGAAAAAAACAATTGTGTTAGCAGGTAAATCCCAACTATTACTCTTTAGCACACTGCAGAAAAAAAAGGACTGATGTATGGGCTTATTTGAATTGCTTGGAATATAATTACATTTGCATGTTCAGCATTTTCATTCAGAAAGGAGGCCTGAAGGAGGAACTCTTTCACAAAAGACATGGTGTATATTAGGTTCTGTAAAGGAGGAAAAAGAAAAAAATATTAAAATTAAATTAAATTAATCGGATGTAAGTCTTAAGCGGGCTTTACACGCTACGACATTGCTAGCAATTGCTAGCGATATCATACACAAAAGCACCCACTCCCGTCGTACATGCAATTTCGTGTGATCGCTACCGCAGCAAACATTATCACTAAGGCAGCGTCACACGCACTTACCTGGTCGGCGGCGTCGCTGTGACTGTTGAACAATCCCTCCCTCAAGGGGGAGGGACGTTCGGCATCACAGCGACGTCACCGCAACGTCACTTAGCGGAGGAGCAGAGATGAGCGGGACGTAACATCCTGCCCACCTCCATCCTTCCGCATTGCGGCCGGCGGCAGGTAAGGAGACGTTCGTCGCTCCTGCGGTGTTTTTGCCATTTGGGTTTTGCACTGCAAAGCTGAGTTTTTGACCAAAGTTCTGCAACAAAAAGGCTGCAGTTTGAACTGCATAGTGCGGACAAGAAACCCAAATTCCCATAGACTTTGCTTGAAAAGCAGAACACAACCATTTTGGCATTAAACACTGCAGTTGAAAAAGCAGCAAAAAAGCAGGTAAAAAGAAGGTAAAAAGCAACGTGCGGACATAGCCTAATTCCTAGTGTAGTGATGAGTGAACTGTTTGGTGCTCGGGTGCTCGTAACGAGCATTTTGGTGCTGAAGTGCTAGGTACTCATTTACCAATTATAATGGAAGTCAATAGGGATAGTCAATAGGGATATTTCTGAAAAATGCTTGAGTTCCCCATTGACTTCTATTATATTCAGTAAATGAGTATCGAACACACAAGCATCAAACAGTTCGCTCATCACTACTAAAGAGTTATTGTGGGAAGTGGTTAATCTGACATTTAAATTAAAGGGAGTCCTAGCACAAAACGACTGATCCAACCAAGCACAGGTGTTTAATGCCCCCTTGGTATGGCCATGCAGCTCACTACACCTTCCCATCTACTTGTTTTCTATCTATATTCACTCTTTTTGCCTCCTGCAAAGCAAGAGCTGTCAGTCAAGGAAGTAAATAAATAAAAAACAAGTTAATGGGAAGTTGCACTAAACTTTTTGACAACGCCAATGGTGCACGGAATGTCTGTGCTTATTTGAACAGTTATTTTGCAGTGACAGATTCCCCTTAGCTTCTTGCCATAGCTAATTTATCTTAATGGGCTGGATTTGTGTCTTAAAATGTTCTGGGGACACTATACAGAAGCTTTTGCACTACTAAATGGATTATGAGAATAAAATGTTTTGGGGACAATGTTCCACCCCTGGAGTGAATCAATCATGGTCGCAGGGGTCACCACCATGACTGGGCCCGGGTGTTCAAGAGGCCAGCGCACCTCAGAGCCTGCTTCGGCTGGATGTACGTGTATTGCAGCACAGAGCCCTGTGGGGTTTCTGCACTGGAAACTGCAGCGGCGTACGGTCTCAGAAGGCACAGCCAGCCCACTGCTTAAGAAAATGCACATTCACTGCTCCCTGTATCTATAATTCCACTCTCCTCTTTCCGTTGAAGTCAGTGCTGAGAGGTGGGTGGGATTATGAGCACGGGGAGCAGTGAATATGCATTTTCTTCAACAGTAGCACACTTAATCGATCACCCAGCCACCGCTTTTGTGAAGCTATTGGCGATCATGTGCTGATGTTAAAGAAAACAATTTCACTGCTCCCTAGCCCACCAGTAAATCGGTGGATCCCTTCTGGGCCCCTAACTCTGATAGTCTCTCCTCCAGTACACAGCACATATGCTGAATGTTCAATTAAGCTCTGCCCGTTCCCATCTATCAGAAGAGGTAAGAAAAGAAGATCGTTGCCTATCCTCCTCAGCAAAGCCATCCCTTGCACTGCACTCACTGCTCCGCAGCCTCAAAGCAGTTATTCCCGTCCACCAGCAATAAGCGCTGTTCACCAGCACGGCCTGCTGAGGAGTCTAAGGCCTGTTCATTGAGTGCTGCAGAAATATTAGAAACTTCTAAGGAGATGGTGCCCCCTCTCCTGCAGCGCCATAGCTCTGTAGTTGGCACTAGCAAGAGGCGGAGGCTGTAGAGGAATACAATGTGACCTAAAGTGAGTACTGGAGCTCCCTGAATGATGTATCTAGCCCTACTACCCTCTTCTATCTTCCACCTATCCTACTATTTGCTCCTCAAAGCTGCACTTATCTGCTCCTTCCCCTGCCCTGTAGCTGATGATATAACATGTCTCACTTCTGTTCTGTGATGGTGACAGGGTGGCAACATCTTCATGGAGTTTGCGGTCAGGGATCCAACTTATTTCGTTGTGTGTGTTTACATTTTGTACAAAAATGCTCACAAATACAGTATATAAAAATAAATATTGTGTATATGTCTGGATTGTGTGAATAAGTGACGATGTACAAGTGTGACATTTTTAGCGATAAAATTCAGACATTAAAAAGCCTAATTAGTACTAAAAGCTTCAAAAAAACTCTTAGAAATGCCAAGGCTCATGTAACATTAAAAAAACAACCATTTTTATATGCAAAATAAATACATCTATAATGTTATTTATAGCAAAAATAGAATGTACAGAAAAAAAAAAATGGATAGGGCCATATACCAGGATGGGGACAAAGATACAAGCATTGGATGTGAAAGTTGGGGGATTAGAGACAGAGGCTCATTCCCTCACCCCCCCCCCCCCAGCTTTCCCATGCTCTGATATCCCTCTTTCCCTCAGCATCCAGTTTTTTTCTATGTTCTGATGTCCATCTTGTCCACAGCACTCAACTTTCCCGTGGGCTGCTATTCATATGTCCCTGAGCACCCAGCTTTCTCATGCTCTAATATCAAGGACAAGCTGCGTGCTGCTGAGAGAAAGATGTATAGCAGAGCATGGGAAAGCTGGGTGCTGAGGACAAGATGGATATTAGAACATAGGAAAGCTGGGTGCTGAGAGAAAGAAGGATATCAGAGCATAGGAATGCTGAGTGCTGAGAGAAAGAGCCAAGTGTCAACGTAATTATTCTGTACCCCGAGGGGTGAGGTGAGGGTCAGGTCCAAATTTTCATCAGGGGCCCATCAAACTCTAGTTATATCACTGGCTCTCTCCATAATAGAGGCATTATGTGTGGCAGTTAGACGAGTTCACCAGAGATGATACATTTTTTAGGCCTCATTCACATGTTAGTATTTTGCATCAGTGCTTGCAAGCCAAAAGTGAAACTTACAGAGAAAAACTGGAATAGAAATAATTGATGCCTGTTCTGTGTTTTGGCTTGCACATAGAAATACTGATTAAATACTGATGTGTGAATAGGACCTTAGAAGGAGATGGCCTGCCAATAGCCTGTGGTCACTTTTGTAGATTGGGACATATTAATTGGTTCTGTTAAAGGATAATTGTGACTGAGTCTCAACATGGGTGAATGTCACCAATGCTGGGCCCCACAATGTAAAGACAAAAGCAACATGATAAGGCACACAAGCTATACCTTTCAGCGGTAATGGTGTTTTTAATAGTATTATTTCCAATGGACACAGATTAGAAGAAATCAGACCTCCTTTGTAATTAATGTTCACCATACTTCTTTTGTTTTTCTGATATTTGGAATATCTATATAACTATATAAACTTTAGCATCTCTCCAAACATGAAAATTACATATTAACCAATTTAGAAAGTGAGCACAATAGTAAACTTGGCAATACAATCTGACTATGGGAGATGGCTCTAAATCTCTAATCCCATATAAGTAAAATGTTCCATTCTCCTAATATAGCTGCATTGCACAAAGTGACTCATTTCCTGCTACTACTCATATTATTTCCTAAGCAGGCTAGAAGCTAATTAAATACATAGGGTTGTTCTAAAATAAAAGACCATCTTGACTGTAAAGAAAAATTGTTATTAAAATGAATTCCCATTGTTTATGGCCCTCTATGGACTAGAAAACAAGAAGGACATGAGGATGATGCATTTTGAAAAATGGCTCACTGATAGCTATAAGAGATCCTGAACTGTAAAGTTTGGGGTTTGTACCTGACAGCTAGTGTCCGGGGCTCAAACTCAAACACACACTTCCCATGGAAGTCCATGACCAGCTGAGGGAGGATTCTCCGGTCATGATGTCTGTGTAACCAAACCCCCTTATCCTCTAAAATTAAACACACGGACTGCATGCGACTTGGTTCAAATGGCCACAGCAGCCTTTTTATTGCCTATTGTTTTACAGACTAGTACCTTAGGGACGCCGTCCAACGGGCGACCCAAAACAACCACATAACGGTAACAATAGACAATAACATTTACAATACCCCCCGGGGTAGGCCCAGTCCACTACTACTACTCCCCCTGTCCCCGGCCGCAACACACCGACCCAGAGACGAGGTGCCAATCACCCACGGATTGACCCCCACACTTTGGCAGAACCCCGTGCCTGCCACATCCCGGAAACCGAGAGCCACCATACCAAGACAATGACTCCCGGTCCAGCCACCAATCACTTCCAAACCTCTGGACCAGACCTACCCCCACCGCTACTGTGACAAAAGGTATCCCAACTACCCAAAAACATCTCCCACATGACAACACAAAGGGAGGGTGGGCGGGGATCGTTCGGCGTCCGGAAACAGAAGAGGAGGTAACTCCTTCCTCTCCCAGCTAACCCTTTCCCTGCTCCTCCTCTTCCTCCCCGGCTAAAACCATCCCCCAAAGCCATATTAGGCATATACCACTGTCCCTATTAACCCATCACTCCCTACCTCCCCCTTGGTCATGTCGCCCCTCCCCCCAAGTGGGTCCGTGGCTTTCTTGACCAGCTGAGGGAGGATTCTCCGGTCATGATGTCTGTGTAACCAAACCCCCTTATCCTCTAAAATTAAACACACGGACTGCATGCGACTTGGTTCAAATGGCCACAGCAGCCTTTTTATTGCCTATTGTTTTACAGACTAGTACCTTAGGGACGCCGTCCAACGGGCGACCCAAAACAACCACATAACGGTAACAATAGACAATAACATTTACAATACCCCCCGGGGTAGGCCCAGTCCACTACTACTACTCCCCCTGTCCCCGGCCGCAACACACCGACCCAGAGACGAGGTGCCAATCACCCACGGATTGACCCCCACACTTTGGCAGAACCCCGTGCCTGCCACATCCCGGAAACCGAGAGCCACCATACCAAGACAATGACTCCCGGTCCAGCCACCAATCACTTCCAAACCTCTGGACCAGACCTACCCCCACCGCCACAGGACAGACCACGTGACACCTTACGTGGCCTGGACCCGCCACACACCAAAAGCACGCTCCACACCATCCTGCAGACCCAACGCCCATAAATCCAGACCGACCTCGTTGAGGTGCACACCATCACCCCTCCGAAATCGCCAATCAGCCGGCTCCAAATCCCTGTGCCGTACCACAATCCCACCATTCCTGGTCACAAACCTAGCCACTACCCTATGCACCTGGGCCCTGGCCTTATTAACCTTCTCCACCGACCGAGCCCCTCTCCATGCCAACCTGGTCACTATGTCAGACCATACGACCAGCAAACCAGGATACCGCTTCCACAACTGCAGTAAATCAATCTTTATGTCTCGGATCAAATCCCGCGACGCCCTGGCACCAAGATCATTACCCCCCACATGCAATACCAGCACATCCGGGGGCCGCTCAACTTTACAATGGAAACGAAATTCCGGGACCACCCTGCCCCACTCCATGCCCCGAACTCCGATCCATCGAACAGTCGCCTGCGCACGATCCAAACCCAGCTGTCGACCATTCGGGCGGACCTCCGCCCGACGGGCACCCCAAAATACGAAGGAGTGCCCCAAGATCCAGATCAGGCACGTCCCTATAACAAATAAAACAAAACGAAAATATCAAAACCAATAACAGCACAACCACCAACACATCAAAAAACACCCCTTTCCTCAAACCTTCCGCACGTAACCAAAGTCCCATGATGCTACAACAACTGCGGTCTCACATACCGCCGAAAACAAGAAGATTCCCATCTACCAATACGCTTTACCACCTCATCTCCAAGCCCCCAACGGGCTGCCTCCGTTGCTGCACCAATTCGGAATGAATGCGACCCGAATTCCTCCGGGCGCTCCCCCGCGTTACGTAGACTTAGCCGCAGCACCGCCACAAACTGAAACCTCGACAAAAACGACCCATTCAAATGCCGCAACAACGGGCCAGGTAAGCCTCCCCTCACGGCCATAAATCTCTCGACTACACGCACAGGGCACAATTCCTCTCCTGGAACCGCATATAACACCACCAATCTACCACGGCCCAGCTGATCCATTTTTGACCGGCGAATCCGGCACTCCACCTGACTACTGCTCACTTGCACGTCCTCAAACATCAAACCACCACCCGTCACCCTGGACGGGCTCACCAGCTCGCCTATCCGGAACGCCCCATAAAAAGCGAGACCGAAAGCCGTTGTAAATAGAACCGTCTCGTACACAGACTCACAAATGCCGCTCAGGCCACCCACCATCCGTCTCAACAAACCAAACGATACAGGGCGCCTCTTGTCCCTCTCCCGTACGCCACGGCGAAAGCCCCGCAAAGCCTGACGAACCCGAAAATCCTGTGAAACATCACGCTCCCCTCTCATTTTTAACCAAAATGCCACTGCCGACACCCGATGTGCCACAGCCGATGCCGATCGCCCGGCTGAAAAATCCGTACTCACCAATGACAACAAAGCCACCAAGTAATCCACGCTTTCCCCACCAAACATCAGACGCAACAACTCCTCCCATTCAGCCCACACCTTAGCATACCGGCACCAAGTCACCTCGGTCACCGAGTTCCGAATCAAGTCTGAGATCACCGCCTCACCAGATGCCACAAATCCTCGGGGCACTCCACTCCAACTTCGTCCGCCCACGGCAACAGCGCCCGAAACCTGCTGAACTGAAAACGAGACAAAGCATCAGCCACCTCGTTGTCAACACCCGGAACGTGCCTTGCCACTACCTGCACATTCAACTGCAGACATCTCAACACTAAATGCCGCAAATACACCACCACCGGCTCCGACTTAGCAGACAAGTTGTTAATCGCGTGCACCACCGCCTGGTTATCACAATGAAAACACACTTTCCTTCCGGCAAAGTGCGACCCCCATAGCTCCACTGCCACTACAATGGGGAATAGCTCTAACAGAGCCAAATTCCTAACCAAGCCGCTCTCCCGCCACGCCTGTGGCCACTGCCCGACACACCAATGACCTCTGAAGACAGCCCCAAACCCGGCCGACCCCGCCGCATCCGTAAACAGCTGCAACGCCCCGTTAGACGCCACCCTCTCCATCACCAGCGTCCGGCCGTTGAAATGCTGCAAAAATTGATCCCATACTTCCAAATCGTCCCTGATCGCCTTTGTGATCCGCACAAAATGCGCCGGCAACCGTACCCCGGCCGTCGCCGTCGCCAAACGCCTCGCAAACACTCTCCCCATTGGCACAATTCTGCAAGCAAAATTCAATTTTCCAAGCAAAGACTGCACCGCCTTAAGCCGCACCTTCTTCGCCGCTTTTACCCCTGACACTGCGGACCTCAAATCACGGACCTTCTCCGCCGGCAACCTGCATTCCATAGCAATGGTGTCAATTTCAATTCCCAGAAAACACATCACCGGCGCCGGGCCTTCCGTCTTATCCGGCGCCAAAGGAATCCCGAAACTGGCCGCAACTTTTTGCAACGCAAATAGCAAACCCGCACAAACCATCGAACCCGCCGGCCCGACACACAGGAAATCATCCAAGTAATGAATGATGGACGTAAGCCCGGACACGTCCCGAACCACCCACTCAACAAACGAACTAAATGCCTCAAAGTACGAACACGAAATGGAACAGCCCATTGGCAAACAACGATCAACATAATAACTGCCATCCCACCAGCAACCCAACAAATGCTGACTATCTGGATGAACCGGTAACAACCGAAACGCTGCTTCCACATCCGCCTTTGCCATCAATGCACCCCGCCCCGCCGCCCTAACCAGGTCCAACGCCTTATCGAACGACACATAATATACCGCCGACAACTCCGGCGCAATGCCATCATTCACCGATAACCCTTCCGGGTAAGACAAATGATGAATCAGCCGAAATTTATTCCGCTCCTTCTTTGGTACCACCCCCAACGGTGACACCACCAAATTCCCGCACGGCGGGGCGACATAAGGGCCGCCCATCCTGCCCAAAGCCACCTCCCTTTCCAGCTTCTCATCCACCACTTCCGGGTGATCCCGAGCGGAACGCAAATTACGATACGGCGGAACCGATGCATTAACAACCGACGGAATATGAAAACCATCCGAAAAACCAGAACTTAACAACGCCGCCGCCTCCTTGTCCGGATACCTATTTAAAAACGGAACCATCACTTCTACCTTCACCGGCGTCGTCCCTCTTACCAGCCCCATCACCAGCCTTTCCTTTTCCTTTTTTAAAACATTTGGACAAGCTATGTCCCCCCCCACATCCGGAGCATTCATGCTTAAAACGGCACGCCGCTCCAAACCTGCACTGCCCTTCATTGTACTGCCAACACAAACCTTTCTTGAAACTTGCCGGGGACCCGGCCCCCCCCGAACCCCCGGCGCCCCCCCGAAAGGGCTGAGCCGGTGCCGACATCAATCGCATCCATAAGGAAATATCCTTATGGTCCCAACGCATATCTGGCCGCAATGCCTTCCGCTGCCTAAATTGCTCGTCGTAGCGCAGCCACGCCAGTCCGCCATAAACTCGATAAGCCTCCCCTATCGCATCCATGTAGCCGAACAAAGCCGAACAATGCTCCGGCTCCTTCTCCCCGACCACGCTCGCCAAAATCGCAAATGCCTGTAGCCAGTTGGCAAAAGTCCGAGGAATAAGCCTATAACGGCGCTTTTCCTCCTCGTCCTTCTCCTTTTTGGAATCACTCGGCTTAACCCTATCCAAATTAAATTTCTCCAGGGGAAGCAGAGAAAATATCTCCACATATTCCCCTTTCCAAATTTTTTCCCGCACCTCCTTCTTTAAATGGGCCCCCAGCGGGCCCTCAAAACAAACATAAACTTCGCTTTTAGCCCTATCATCTAAGCGCACCACCTCATCCTCCTTCTCCTTTTCCTTCTCCTTTTCCTTCTCCTTTTCCTTCTCCTTTCCCCCCCCCGTCTCACTCCCCCCTTCGCCCCCCCCTCTACTCGCACCCGCTCCGTCACCCCCCGCCGCCGCCGAGGCCCCTAAACCGGCTGCACCCACCCACGCCGCCACCGGCGCCTGGGCCCCCTCCCCCCCCGCTCCCGAAGCCGCCGCCAGCCCCTGCAACAGCCCCAACAATTGACTCCACACTGCGAAACCAGCGGGCGCTGCCGTAGCCGCAGCCGCCCCCCCCCCCGAAGCCCCCCGCCAGCGCAGCCCCTGCCGCCTCCGCGGCCGTCTCACCCGACCGCCGCTCGGCGTCTCCCGAGACCGCCGCCTCGCTGTCCTCCGTCTGTCGTCCATCCGACTCCTCCGAACCGAAAGCCTCTTCCCCCTCCTCGCCGCTGGCCTCATCTTCCATCCGACATCCGGGGGGCGCCGCCGCAGCACCCCCCCCACCACGGCCGCCAGACAGGGCCGCCGCGTGGGCAGAGTCATCCCCGCTCCATCTCTTGCCCCGGGGTGACAACCCAGGAGACCGTCCTGTCCCCCGCGCCGGCACCCCGGGCCTCGACCTCTTGCGCCCGCCCCCCTGCCGACTGCAAGGGGCCTCTGGGCGCGGACGACCAGACGCCCGGCTCCGGATCTCAGCCGTCGTCGCCTCTGGCCCTCCTGGGCTATTGCAGGCCTCCATCCGCCGAGTCCTCCCGCTCCCACGGGAGACTGCCACATCCGGGGGCTGCACAGCGGTACTGAGTGACCCGGCGGTTGCCGCAGGGCTCCCGCCGTCACTCCTTCTCTCAGCCGCACCGGGGTCAGGCACCGCAGACCCCCCCCCGGCGCCGGACCTACCGCCACGTGCAGCCCCGCGGTCCCCCCGCCGACTGCAGGGGGATCTGCTGGCCTCTCTCCTGCGCCGAGCGCGCTCCCGGCCTGGAGCCGCTGCAGTCTCAGTAACTCCAGCCCGGAGGCCGGGACCGGAAGCAGGCCCCGTGCTGGCCACTCCCACCTCCCGACCGCCGCGGCTGGAACGAAGATTCCTCCCGCCGGCCTCTGCAGCAGCCAGACGCTGCTGCTGCGCTGCACTCTGCGGAGGGTCCCTGGAGGGGCTCTTACATCTCCTCCTCGCCCCCCCCGCGCCCGGGGAATACCTGCGGGGGGGCCGCGACTGGCGCCCGCCGCTGCTGGGGGGACGAGGGGCAAGCGCCGACGGGTTAACCCCGGCAGCCCTGATGTGGGTCTGCACTGCCAGGGGCCCGTGCGCTGCGACCGCTGCCTGAATCAGACGCTGGAGCTCCTGAAGATCTGCCATGGAGGTGCACGTGCAGATCGTTCGGCGTCCGGAAACAGAAGAGGAGGTAACTCCTTCCTCTCCCAGCTAACCCTTTCCCTGCTCCTCCTCTTCCTCCCCGGCTAAAACCATCCCCCAAAGCCATATTAGGCATATACCACTGTCCCTATTAACCCATCACTCCCTACCTCCCCCTTGGTCATGTCGCCCCTCCCCCCAAGTGGGTCCGTGGCTTTCTTATATGAGTTTAGACTTCAGTTGCTGAATAAAGTCTTTTGCAAGGCTGCAGCGCAGCCAATCAACAAGCTTTCGACATCGGGAAAATGCCTGGATGCTGCTGGGAACAAAATAAATTATAATAAAAAGAAATGACGTGGGGTCCCCCCTTTTTTGATAACCAGCACAAGTAAAGCATACAGCTGTGGGCTGCAGCCCTCAGCTGCCTGCTTTACCTTGGCTGGTTATCAAAAGTAGATAAGATCCCACCCTATTTTTATTTAAATAATTTATTTCTAAATAAATAATTTTCAAAACGATGTGGGGTCTGCCCTATTTTTGATAACCAGCAAAGGTAAAGCAGGCAGCTGAAGGGTGGTATTATCAGACTGGGAAAGCACATGTTTATTTGACCCTTTCCACCCTAAAAATATCAGCCCGCAGCTACCCCAAAAGTGGCGTATCCATTAGATGCGTCAATTCTGGTGCTTTGTCCTGCTCTTCTCGATTGCTCTGGTGCGGTGGCAATCAGGGTAACAATTTTGGGGTTGATGTTAAGTATGAACTGACAGCTGATATCAAGCCCAGGGGTTAGTAATGGGGAGACATCTATCAGACACATCCATTACTAACTCCAGTCAGTGTACAATTAAAAACACACACAGGAAAAAAATAGTTCATTTGAAATAAAGAGTCGCCCGTGCTCTTTTCTTCACCAATTTATTAATTTAAATAAATTCTCAAAGTTCTGACATAATCCAGTGTGCAATGTCCCAAGACGTCCATCAATCCTTTGGAGCTTCGTTTTGAGAACAAGCCTCCAGAGGCCACTCCCGGTCAGCAGCAGGCACAAAATTTCTCATTAATTAAATTAGTAATAAAAACATCTGGGCAGTAATTATGGTGCAGAATAATAAACAGATGCAGGAAGGTAAGTATAGGGATAACACATGATTAAAACCGCAGAGCAAATTAAGTATAAAATAGTTAAAAAAACGTTCATAGTCATGTGTGATATCTTGCTGAATTGGCACCTAGACCATTTTGTCATGAGTCTTCAGTTGGCCCTTTGGAGCCTCATGCTGAGAAAGTTCTGAGAATGAGGCTCTATTGGTTATTTCAGATGATAGGTAGGTACGAGCATGAAAAATTCTTTGTGTGGCACTGACCATCAGTGACCTATGGAGCCTTGTTCCAAGAACATTCTCAGAACGAGGCTCCATAGGACCCGCTGACGAAGGCTCACACCGAAAAGCATGTTGGGGCTTGGTGTGAATTCAGCACGAGATCACACAAGGGTATGAACATTTTTTTAACTATTTTATACTTTGCTTGCTGGCGCAGTTGTACTCATGTATTATCCCTATACTTACCTTGCTGTATCTGTTTATTATCATGCACCATGAGTGTTCTTACTGCCTCGGTGTGTTTTGTAACTTTTTTACATTACCATCTGTTTATGTATATCAATCCATTCTCCTGCTGGATTTTGTTGCCCCTTAGTGTCTCCTCCATGCTCACATACCTGTCTCTTGTTTCCTAAAATATTTTAATGTTTCTGCTAGTAGTCTCGAGTACCCAAGTATAATGGAAGTCAATGGAGAACTCAAGCATTTTTCTGGAAGATCCACTTCACTTTCTTCTGCTCTCCTGCACTGATCATTTATTTACAAAATTCATAAACCTGTTAGGTCTATCATTGGTGAGGGGTCAAATTGCATCAGTTGCCTACAAAATTCTATATTTGAGGGAGTGGGCAAAAATTGGATGGAGAATGATGCAGAGCAAACAAAATGAAGCTACTGCAGAGTCAAGTGAGAAATGTATGCAGAGGGGAGAATGGCTGAATAATGCAGCATATTAGTCATATAGTGGCCAAAAATAGTGTTATTTCTCATCTATACAAATGACAGCTTATCCTGCAAAGTATCCTAAAAGTGCAGCTACTTATTAGTAGTAATAAAAGCAGTGGTAATTTTGGGTAAGATTACAATTAAATAATGCTTCCAACTTAAAAATGCAGGCAGATAACATATTGCCACCTATTGGCAGTAGGCGATAAAGGCAGGTTGCACCCTCCCTACACCAGCAAAGGACACACATGTCCAGAACATTCTCCTATAGAAGTCAATAGGTTGAGTCTGACTCTATAGCTGCCGTGTAATCGGGTAATCTGTGAAAAATAAATGTTACTGTACTGACAAATAGGGAAAGTCTTTAAAGAGAATCTGTCAATAGGTTTTTGCTATGTAATCTGAAGCCAGCATGCTGTAGGGGTTAAAAAACAACTTTGACTCTCTTATGAGGCTTGGTTTTATTGTTTACCTAAACAAAAGGCTTTATCACTTGGTGGTTATCATTGCTAATTCTAGCTGGCTAGTGCATGGCAGCCCGCCACGCCCCTTCCTCTGATTGACACCGCACTGTCAATGCACAATCGCTAATGTGAGGCTTGTGTGGGCGGGGGCAGCCCTCTGGACTCTGCTACATGGCTAAAGCTAAAAATACACATTGTGTCAAAACACCTGCACCCAGCAATATGAGTGATTCATTGTTGGATTCAGGATCTCTTTTCAGACATAATGCAGTTCTTGTACGAGGTAGAAAAAACCTGCTGACAGATTCCCTTTAAGGGTTCATTCTTGCAAGAATTCTGTGTACAACCCTCTTCTGGATTCCAGAAGCAGTGAAAAAGGCTTTCTGGTAATAACCTTCAGAAATGTATTTAATTAGCCTTTTCTATTGCTTTCAATTAATGCAGTACTTTTATGAGTAAAATGCAGGCTGGTATGAAAAACACTCAACCATACCCTTATTTCAAAAGCAGGCATGACGAAAGTTGTCTAGAACTTGAAGAACCAGTTTCATAAGAATACAAAATAGTCTCCTTTGAAAGTTTGCTTTTACAGCATTAACTCAATGCAGGCATACAGCTATATATACAAACTAATCATACAGATTTGCCTAGAAATATAGCTTTAAAATGTTTCTCTACAGTTTAGGGCCGGGGGTTAGGTGTGACTCAGCCTGACTTTCCTTCCAAATATGTTTCCATGGTGAGAAACCGCAGAAATAGGAAATAAACTGTACGAAACTGCTCTAAACTCTACTCGTTATACTTTCCTACTTCTACCGACATATCTAACTTGTATAGTCACTGCGTTTCACAGATTATTACAACGTTTAACACTCACAGACAGCAAAGCAGAGTGTTTTCAGCTGTATACATCATGTATCAGAAGACATAGCTAAGGAAAGCATAAAAGGAAAAACAAAGTAAAGTAAAAACTTACGGGGGAGAAGAAACTGTCTGTAGAGCCGTCTCGCAAATACCAAGCAGAAGAATGCAGCCCTGGGCTTCTGATTTTTATAAGGACATTACAAAACCACACCTAGCAACACAAGGATATTGTCTGCAGCCCCGGGATTGGCTGTCTGGTTGTGAAGGTGGCATGTAAATCACTCCCTAAAATCCAAAAGACGTCTTCCTCCCTCGCCTCTAGCAAATTTAACTGTGGTTACGAATTACTTTAATTTTATACAGTTATTTATGTTTATAAAATATTATTTCTATACTGTATATACTGTGTATATATATATATATATATGTATATATATATATATATGTAGTACAGATAAAAAGTTTGGACACACCTTCTCATCTCTAGAACAACTATTAAGAGGAGACTTTGTGAAGCAGGCCTTCATGGTAAAATAGCTGCTAGGAAACCACTGCTTATGACAGGCAACAAGCAGAAGAGACTTGTTTGGGCTAAAGAACACAAGGAATGGACATTAGAAATCTGTGCTTTGGTCTGATGAGTCCAAATTGGAGATCTTTGGATCCAACCACCATGTCTTTGTGGAAAAGGTGAACGAATGGACTCTATATGCCTGGTTCCCACCGTGAAGCATGGAGGAGGATGTGTGATGGTGTGGGGGTGCTTTGCTGGTGACACTGTTGGGGATTTATTCAAAATTGAAGGCATACTGAACCAGTATGGCTACCACAGCATCTTGCAGCGGCATGCTATTCCATCCGGTTTGCGTTTAGTTGGACCATCATTTATTTTTCAACTGGACAATGAGCCCAAACACACCTCCAGGCTGTGTAAGGGCTATTTGACTAAGAAGGAGAGTGATGGGCCGCTACGCCAGATGACCTGGTCTCCACAGTCACCAGACCTGAACCCAATCAAGATAGTTTGGGGTGAGCTGGACCACAGAGTGAAGGCAAAAGGGCCAACAAGTGCTAAGCATCCCTGGGAACTCCTTCAAGACTGTTGTAAAACCATTTCCGGTGACTACCTCTTGAAGCTCATCAAGAGAATGCCAAGAGTGTGCAAAGCAGTAATCAAAGCAAAAGGTGGCTACTTTGAAGAACCTAAAATATAAGACATATTTTCAGTTGTTTCACACTTTAAGTATTTCATTCCACATGTGTTAATTCATAGTTTTGATGGCTTCAATGCGAATCTACAATTTTTACAGTCATGAAAATAAAAAAAACTCTTTGAATGAGGAGGTGTGTCCAAACTTTTGGTCTGTACTGTGTATATCTATCTATCTATCTATCTATATATATATATATATATATATATATATATATATATATATATATATATATATATATATATACACATACACACAGTTTTATAAAATTTGTATTTTTAACATTATAAAAATAATCCCTGGTTGCTAAGCAAATAGGCAGTTCAGTGGTTAAACTGTGGGAGTAGCTCTGAAGCCACAATTCAGAGGAGAGGCAACCACAACTAGGCTTGTACAATGATTCAGTGGTTAGTGCTTGCGCCTTGCAGCACTGTAACTATAGCTTTGAATATGTCATATATATATTGCCATAATTGTTATAGGGAATCCCTCACTAGGTTTTTGCAACCCAACATAATGTAGGAGCAGAGATCCTGATTCCAGCAATGTATCACTTAGTGGGTTGCCTACTGCAGATCTACCAGTTCTTTAAAAACTGAGCTCTATATTATGATATATTTCTAAAATTCCACCCACACTATTGATAGACAGATTTTTGTGTGCACGAGGTATTGGTAGAAAGCTGACAATCAGTGAAGGGGCGGAGAAATGTAGAGTTCATTAATATGGCGGGCTATATGCTGGCCGTCTACTCATAATCTCCTACTGATAAAACAGTGATTTTATAAACTCTGTACCAAGCAGCACAGGAATCAAGGTCTCTGTGTGTTGTGATATGATTACTGGTAAGTGCAAGAGGGGAGGTATGTGTCACTCAGATTATTAAATTCAGTGAACCTGAATGTAATGCTCCAGCATGCTAGGTGCTGTGAGGGTTAAATGACTTTTAAAAGAGTTGGGTTTGTTGTGAACAGCTAAAGAGATGGGTGGGATGGCTGTTCCCCATATCTCCACCTCTAGGTGTGGTCCAGGAGGTAAAAGCCAGGCCTTTGGACACACTCACTGGTCTTTGTTTTGGAGGAAGCTGTTCCTCCTCTCTAATGCTCTGTGTGTAGTGGAAACCCAAGCCTTAAGGGTGCTTTACCCGCTGTGACATCGCTAGCGATCTCGTTAGCGATGTGACATGCCAGATCGCATCTGCGATCTGGCGTGTCACATCACTAACGAGATCGCTAGCAATGTTGCAGCGTGTAAAGCACCCTTTAGTGAGTGAAACCCGCAGTATATGGACTGTGTTTATGTTTTTTTGTTTTCTTTTCTGCTGGTAAGGCTGTTTTGTTTTGGGGCTGGTTGGTTTATGACGTTAATAAACCAGCTGAAATGTAAATGGAGAAGCATTCCTGTGTCTACCTCATACTGCAGCTGAGTGAGCCGATCTACCTCATTCCATATTATGCTGCTCTCGGATTAAGTGGTAAAAACCTGGTGACAAATATTTTTTAATCTTCTCCCTATTTACATAGAATAATTTCCTCTAATGCTCCTACAATATTGGTTGAGAAATTAAATGGACAGGGAAAGTATGGAATTAGTGTGGAAAGGGGTAAAAGTAAATTCATTTTCTGTACAAGGTTAAGAAGTCTTGTTACTACGTAATATTTTGTAATAAAAGTGTTAATTATTACAGTTAATCAGCACATAACTGGGTATTAAATACAGGAAGAAGAGAATCAGGTTAAGCATGAAGAAATCTCCAGCCAACTGAAGTTACCATAGGTAGAATTAGTAACTCCAAGCTCTAAGTTCTAAAAATGAAATGTACATTGTCTCTGTGATTACACAAGGTGAGTTACACTCCTTTAAAAAATATGAAGCACCAATTAAGAGAAAATGTTGGTATGCCTGAATCAGGCTATGACTTGTTTAAAGGAAGTATTGCACAAAAATCACAAGAATCCCTTCAAAAAAGCACAACCCCTTTAGAATCTCAAGGCTCTCCAAATTTACAGTGGCTTGAAAAAATGATTCATATTCCGTGAACTTTTCCACATTTTTTCACATTACACCAACAAACTTAAATGTATTTAATTTGGATTTTATGTAATATACCAACACAAATTAGCAAGTATTTGTGAAATGTAAAAAGAAATGATACTTTCATAATTTTCAAATTATTTTAAAAATCTAAATCTAAAAATTGTGACTTGCATTTATATTGTCCATGCAGTCTAAAGGGCACTTTACATGCAACGACATCGCAAACGAGATGCCGTTGGGGTCACGGAATTCATGACGCACATCCGGCCTCGTTAGCGATGTCGTTGCGTGTGAAACGCACGAATAACCATTAGCGATCAAAATTACTTACCTTATTGTTGATTGGTGACACGTTCAAATTCCAATTATCGTTGCTGTTTCAGGACGCAGGTTATTCGTCGTTCCTGCGGCAGCACACATCACTATGTGTGACACCGCAGGAATGAGGAACATCACCGTACCTGCGGCTGCCCGCAATGAGGAAGGAAGGAAGTGGGCGGGATGTTCGGCCCGCTCATATCCGCCCCTCCGCTTCTATTGGGCGGCCGCTTAGTGACGTTGCTGTGACACCGCACAAACCGCCCCCTTAGAAAGGAGGCGGTTCACCGGCCACAGCGACGTCGCCAGGCAGGTAAGTATGTGTGACCATTCCTAGCGATGATGTGCGCAACGGGCAGTGATTTGCCCATGACGCACAACCGACGGGGGCGGGTGCTTTCACCAGCGACATCGCTAGCGATATCGCTGTGTGTAAAGTGCCTTTAATAGCCCTAAAATACTGAGTAACCAATTGCCTCTAGAAGTCAGCTAATTAATAAATTGAGTCCACCTATGGGTAATTTATTCTCTATATAACTTCAGTTGTTCTGTGAAGACCTCAGAGATTTTTTGGAGAGCATTAGGAATCAAACCGCATCATGAAACCCAAGGAACACATAAACAACTGCACATGTATTATGCCTGCATGATATTGGCTGAAGTTTTAAAATCCAGAGATACCAATTGCCTCCAGGAGTGACCTAGTTAGTAAACTGAGTCCACCTGTATGTAATTTATTATCAGTTTATTTACAGCTGTTCTCTGAAGACCTCAAACATTTGTTTGAGAACATTAAAGATCAAACATCATCATGAAAAAAGGAACACACCAGACAGGTCAGGGATAAAGTTGTGGACAAGAGTAAAGCAGGGTTAGGTTATAAGAAAAATAGCTAAAGATCTGAACTTCTTTCAGAGCACTGTTCAATTTATCATAAAAAAATAGAACAGTATGGCAGAACTGCAAAACTAACAAGACCACCTAAACTGACATCCTAAGCAAGGAGAGTACTGATTAGAGAACAAGCCAAGAGGTCCAAGGTCACACTTGAGGTGCTGTAGAGATCCACAGCTCAGGTGGGAGAATCTGTCCACAGCACATCTATTAGTTGTATATTTAACAAATCTGGCTTTTATGGAAGAGCAGCAAAATAATAGCAATTTTTGAAAAGAAAGCCTTGAAGAGTCCTGTTTGCAGTTTGCAAAAAAGCCATATAGGAAACACAGGATGTGAAAGAAGATGATCTGGTCAGATTAGACCAATGTATAACTTTTTGAGATTAATGCAAAATACTATGTGTTGCTGAAAACTAACACTACAAGTCATCCTACAATAACCATCCCCACCATCTAACATGGTGGTTGTAACATCATGCTGTGGATATGCTTTTCTTCAGCAGAGACAGGGAAGCTGGTCAGAGTTGAAGTTAGATGGAGCTAATGAAAGGCCAATCCTTGAAGAAAACTTGTTAGAGGCTGCAAAAGGCTGGAGACGTAGGTTCACCTTCAAGCAGAAACATACTGCCTGAGGCCTAAAACACATGTGGCGCCCCAGGACCTGGTCGCCACAACAGCATTGCCCCTCCAAAGGGTTAATGCTGAGCCTGGAGGTAATTGGGGGAATCATTGGCCAGTAAGTTTAACATCCAACGTAGTTTCTCCCTCAGGCCAGCAGGGGGAGCTCTGAACCTGGAGTTCCAGGGAGCATTCCTTAAGTCTGACCTGAGGGAGGAGTTAGTGGTCAGTCTGTGTAGAGAGAGCAGAGAATGCAGGCGCAGAGTGTGCTGTCTTTTGGAACTGGGGCCTGGAGCTGGAGTAGCTTGGCCCAGTGAAGCAAGATTTGCAGAGAGGCACAGAAAAGACTCAGACATCGGAGTCTGTGGTTGCCAGGGTATAAAATCCTTCCCTGGTGGCCGAATCCGGAGGGCAGGAGAGCTGCAAGCCCCCTGGCCCATCAGCAATCTGGAGGTACAGCTGCAGTCCAAGGGCCCGGTGTGGACTCCAGCAGAGAAGCACCAGAGAGGGCCTGCGCAGCCTACCACACAGAAAAAGGGACGAACCACCGGTCCCAGCAGCAAGAGGGCCATTGCCAATCCAGAGAGCAGGGTCCTATAACAGTAATGAAAGAACAGGAGTAGGCCTCATACTCATCTGGCCAAAAATATTCCTCAGTTACTTCCAGGCCGGCCGGAGCCCTCAACCACCTGTAACGGTCTCCCAGGACTAACCGTTTGCAAAGTAAAAGAGGAGAAGGTAAAGAGACTGTTGTTTGTGTCCGGTCCTTTCACCGCCTGTCAGCCCTGCACTACACCTTACACCATAGACTCTCACGAGCACCAACAGTGTCCCCGGGGCACCACTCCACCTGTGGGGAGCAGTACCACCATTGCTGCCATTCCATCACCCCGGAGACCTCATACAGCAGCGGCGGCTTAATAGCCGCATACCACAGGTGGCGTCACGACAAATATAAACTTTATTCACCCCAAGTCACCAGCCATATTAATTGACACCCACCAGGGCCACGGAGCCGGGCCCCGCCACCACTGACGACCCCCGGACTAGTCCGGCCCGGCACCGGGTGTCCCATAGCCCTGGGGTGGGCGAGTCACACACTTCCGCAAAAAAAGTACGTGTCTTACGGTCCGTTTTTCGGGTCCGTGTTCCGTTTTTTACGGGCGTTTCTCTGGTACGTATGGCATCCGTGTGATGACGTATGCGAGCCGTGTGTGCGTGTGGAATATCCGTATTGACATAAAATACGTACGTGTGCAGTCTGTGTGCCGTCCGTTTTTTAAGATCCGTATTCTTACCCAATTAACGATTTTAATCATTCATCATGACATCCTGGTGTTGTTGTTTGCTTTCAATTGACCTGATAGATTGGAAACAAGTGTTTCAGATTTTGTGATGAAAAACGGACACGGACGATACGTGCTGAACACGGACATACTCCGTGTGCGGTCCGTGCAGGCACGGACCCATAGACTAAAGCGGGTCCGTGCCTGCGTGCTGCCGGCCAAAAACGGACATGTCATCCGTGTAGAAAAGCGCACACAAGTACTTACCACACGGACACACGTTCCGTGTGATTTTACGTGTGTGTGCCATCTACCATTGAATAACAAGGGTCTCCGTGTCTCCGTGTCTCCGGTACGTGCAAATACGTACCGCACACGTACAAAAAAAAGGATGTGTGTTGCGGGTCTAAGCTAAAATGGAATGGTTTAGCTAAAAGCTTAATCATGTGTATGAATAGCCAGGTCACAGTACAGGCCTAAATCTCATTGAAAATCTAAGGCAAAACTTGAGAATTGCTGATCACAGACACTTCTATCTAATCTCACAGAGCTAGAGCTAATTTACAAATGAGAAAGGCAAACATTTCAGCCTCTAGATGTGCAAATCTGGTAGAAACATCCCCAAAGACTTGCAACAATAATAGCAGTGAAAAGCGGTCCTGCAAAATATTGAATCAGGGCTATTTAATGCCAATGTGCATCACAATTTTCAGATGTATATTTTTTAAGTATTTAGAAAAACATATTGCATTTTCTTAAGGTTATGTGCCCACGGGACAACGTACCCGCGAATATATCCGTAGGTATGTCCTCAGGTTTCCAGCAGCAGCTCCCCAGAATCCGCAGCTATACATTGCTGTGGGATTCCAGCTAAATATCTGCTGTAAACCTGCGGACATTCGTGCAACTTACCTGCGGAAGTCCCGGCCTCTATCTCCATAGTAGAAAGGCTGAACATCCGCAGCTATTTCCGCAGGAATAATTGATATGCAATTACATGTGGCTGCGTGACATCCACAGCATATTCCGCAGCCGCACTTACAACAGCATTGATACAGCACTCCGCAAATCTGTACTTGTACTTGCTAAAACCTGCAGATTTATCTAGAAAATCCAGATAAATCCGCAGGTTTTCCGCGGCAAAATCCGCAGGTACATTGTCCCGTGGGCACATAGCCTAAAGGCCGCTTTACACACTGCGATATCGGTACCGATATTGCCAGCGTGGGTACCCGCCCCCATCTGTTGTGCGACACGGGCCAATCGCTGCCCGTGCCGCACAACATCGCCCAGACCTGTCACACTACTTACCTGTCCAGCGACGTCGCTGTGACCGGCGAACCGCCTCCTTTCTAAGGGGGCGGTTCGTTCAGCGTCACAGCAATGTCACAGCTGCGTCACTGAACCGCCGCCCAATAAAAGCGGAGGGGCGGAGATGAGCAGGACGTAACATCCCGCCCACCTCCTTCCTTCGCATAGCGGCCGGGAGGCAGGTAAGGAGAGCTTCCTCGTTCCTGCGGCGTCACACGTACCAATGTGTGCTGCAGCAGGAACGAGGAACAACTTCGTTACTGCTGCAGTAACGATTTTTGAGAATGGACCCCCATGTCACCGATGAGCGATTTTGCACGTTTTTGCGACGATGCAAAATCGCTCATAGGTGTCACACGCAGCAACATCGCTAATGCGGACGGATGTGCGTCACAAATTCCCCTTACCCCAACGAGTTTGCATTAGCGATGTCGTAGCGTGTAAAGCCCCCTTTACACTTCATAAACACTTGCTACTTAGTATACCACATACAGTAAATACCCAATAAAATATATTTAAGTTTGTGATTGTCTAATGTGAAAAAATGTGGAAAGGTTGTCAGGGTATGAATACTTTTTCAAGACAGGTTATGTACTTTAATATAATATCAGCACTGTAATGTTTAAATGGAATTTGTCAGTAGGATCAACACTCCTAAGCTGTCTATATGTGCATGTAGGAAGCTGAATAAAATGATACCTTGAAATCTATACTGCAAAGTCATATTCCAGAGAAATCCAAGTTTTCCTCATATGGAATTAAGCTGTTCCTGGCTATAGTCCGGACACTGATCTGCATGAGATTCTGCCTCCAGGGCTTATTTCATTTTAAATAAAAGGGACGTTACCAGTGTGATGTGTGATGGCCGCTCTCTGGTCTCACTGCAGAGCTGTGTGTGATTATAACTGACACTTCAGCAGGTTCCTCTCAGTTCTTCACCTTCCATCTTTCTGTTGCAATTGAGCAGAGCTGTGAGACCTGCAGCTGTTGACATGCTTGCTAAAAGAAAAGTTCAGTTGTACAGGTATGTGTTGGTTACTTGTCTCACACTAATAATTCCCCCTTTCATGTAAAATAAGCTGTAGAGGTAGAATCTCATGCAGATTAAAGTCCTTGTTACTCCCCTGTTCAAAGGACGGCCTGTTAAAATACTTCTTAAAGGGAATATGTCGCCAGGTTTTTTCTACCCCATCTGAGAGCAGCATGATGTAGAGACAGAGACCCTGATTCCAGTAATATGTCACTTACTGAGCTGTTTGGTGTCATTTTGATAAAATCCCTGTTTTCTCTGCTGCATATTTAGCAGTTATTTGAATTTGGAGCTGTATAACCACGCCCACAACACTAAGTAGCAGGTTTCAGCCCATATACCGTATACACAGAAAGCTGGCAATCAGCGGTGGGGTAGCATTATAGAGAGCTCATGAATATGCTGGACTACCTGGCAGGAGGCCAAGTAGCTCTTTAATGATAATCTTCTACTGATTAAACAATTATTTTATCAAAACTTATCTAAGCAGCTCAGTAAGTGACACATCACTAGCATCAGGATCTCTGCCCCTACGTTATGCTGCTTTCAGATTAGGTTGTAAAAACATGGTGTCAGTTTGCCTTTAACTATGTTGGACTGGGTGGAGTAAATTGGTGGCATATTGGTGGCCCTTGTCAGTCAGGACTAAAGGGGGAAGCTAAATGACTGATGAAGTGGATCAATATAGAGAAGACCTAAAATATTATTATTATTATTATTATTTATTATTATAGCGCCATTTATTCCATGGCGCTTTACAAGTGAAAGAGGGTATACGTACAACAATCATTAACAGTACAAGACAGACTGGTATAGGAGGAGAGAGGACCCTGCCCGCGAGGGCTCACAGTCTACAGGGAATGGGTGATGGTACAATAGGTGAGGACAGAGCTGGTTGCGCAGTGGTCTACTGGGCTGAGGGCTATTGTAGGTTGTAGGCTTGTTGGAAGAGGTGGGTCTTGAGGTTCCTCTTGAAGCTTTCCACGGTAGGGGAGAGTCTGATGTGCTGAGGTAGAGCGTTCCAGAGTATGGGGGATGCACGGGAGAAATCTTGTACACGATTGTGGGAAGAGGAGATAAGAGAGGAGCAGAGAAGGAGATCTTGTGAGGATCTAAGGTTGCGTGCAGGTAGGTACTGGGAGACTAGGTCACAGATGTAGGGAGGAGACAGGTTGTGCATGGCTTTGTATGTCATGGTTAATGTTTTGAACTGGAGTCGTTGGGCGATGGGAAGCCAGTGAAGGGATTGGCAGAGTGGCGAGGCTGGGGAGTAGCGAGGGGAGAGGTGGATTAAGCGGGCCGCAGAGTTTAGGATAGATTGGAGGGGTGCAAGAGTGTTGGAAGGGAGGCCAGAGAGCAGGAGGTTGCAGTAGTCGAGGCGGGAGATGATGAGGGCATGCACTAATGTTTTTGCAGATTCTTGGTTAAGAAAAGCACGGATCCGGGAGATATTTTTGAGTTGTAATCGGCATGAGGTGAAGAGGGCTTGGATGTGTGGCTTGAAGGATAGAGCAGAGTCGAGGGTCACTCCAAGGCAACGAGCTTGTGAGACTGGGGTGAGTGAGCAACCATCAAGTTTGATGGAAAGGCTTGTTGGAGGAGATGAGTGAGGAGGAGGAAAGACAATGAACTCTGTTTTGTCCATGTTAAGTTTTAGGAATCGTGCAGAGAAGAAGGATGAAATAGCAGACAAACATTGTGGTATTTTGGTTAGTAGAGAGGTAGTCAGGTCCAGAGAGGTAGATCTGTGTGTCATCGGCATAGAGATGATACTGGAAGCCGTGGGACTCTATGAGCTGTCCCAAGCCGAAGGTGTAGATGGAGAACAGCAGGGGTCCAAGAACTGAGCCTTGAGGGACACCGACAGATAGGGGGCGAGATGAGGAAGTGGTGTGAGAAAATATGGTATGAGTGTCCTGTAGTGTGGCAGTGTATTGGCTATATGACGTCCTAGGGCTGTGGGGTACTTGGTCCCGGGCATGTGTGACACTCAGGGGGAGTCGTGGTCACGGCCGATGCCCGGTTCCATGACCCTGGGGGTTGGTCCGATAAAAAGGGGTGAAAAATAAAAGGGAATAAAAATAAAAGAGTTCTCAACTATGCCACTTGCGGTGTGCGGCAAGGTCATTGAGGCCGCCGCTGCAGGGTCCTGCTGGGGCTGATGGAGTAGTGCAGCTTACGTATTTTGGGCCTACTGCAAGCAGGGACAGGCCCCAGCAGTGGATGGTGAAGGGGGCGATGATAGGGGACAGTCAGTATATGTGCAGAGGCGTAAACCAAACAGTCCACACCGGTATTGCAGTTTCATCTTGCCTTTACTGGCCTGGTACCTGGACCCGCTGGTGCCGGTTACAGGTGTTCCCGCTCCCCTTGTTCTTCGTGCCAGCTGTGACCTGGGTTGGCTGTCCTCCATGCACACATGTTGTTGACGGGCTCCCGTGGCCTGGAGCTGCTTGGGAGTGCCTTCTCCTCAGTCCTGGTCCTATTGCAGGCAGCTTGAACTATTTAAGGGGGTCAGTCCCCGATCCCCTCTTCGCTGTCGATGCTTCAGACTCATTGGGTTGGCGATGGACCCTGGAGATTTTCTCGCCTGGCAGATTTAACAGTTGACCATAAAGTGTCCAGCTGTCCTAGGGTCTGCACCCCACCTTATGCTGAGTCCTGTGAGCCTTGGTTCCTGGAGTATTCCACTTCCACAGGTAACCCACAGTTCCTGGAGTCCTGGTTCCGTACTCCACAGTCCCTCACTCCTATTACAGCACTCCGATGTTATTTCAGGTTTTTCTGTACTTTTGCTCTCGCTCCTTCTCTCTCCTCTCAACTTCTCTACTTCCTTCACTTCTCTTAACTTAACTATTTCCTCCTGCCAACTTCCCATCTGACCCCTGGCCCCTCCCCTTCGCTGGGTCTCACCCTACAGATTGGGTGGCGACTATCCAATTAGTGCCCATCCCTTTTACCTGTTGCTAGGCAGTTTCCCAGTCTGGTGTTGGTGGTGTGTATGTGCCCTGAAGGTGTTGGTGTATTGACTGGCACGGATATTCCGGGGTTTGGGGTTCCACGTTCACATTTTGTGGCACCTGTTACCACAGGGGTGCTACAGATATATCTAGGAGAGAATTTGTGGAATCCCACAACCCTTGACAAAAAGACTAAACCCTCAATATGCTGTCTCTAGGGACATAGAAAAGAAACTAGATTTGCTTGAATCCAAAAATTGACTTTACTTCCCCAGGTGTAATGTAAAGGGGAAGAGGCTAAAAAAATAAAAAAAAAACACTTGTCTCTCATTGGTGTTCCAATCCAGTCGAGCCTTTTATTTGGTATTCTCTACACTAAACAAGTCTTCAGAACCTTGTTCACTGAAGGTGGTTGTTGGAAGATGCTGACGATATTCAAGTGAAGACTGGACCAAAGAAGAAGATCAGACTAGAGCAGGGCTGCATTGCAATTTTTTTTACTTTTCCTTTAGCTATGTTTATTATGCGTCGGTGTCTGGAGAGATCATATTTTGGGAAATTTATTTGGTAGCCCAAAGAATTATTTAAAAAAAAAAAACCCAAAACATTTCTAATTTTTAGGCTGAACAAAAATTTTCTTCAAAAGAAGAAATGGGTTAGGGCAAAAATGCTAATACGTGGAGATATACTCATGTACGCAGCTATGGAAGGATTTTATTTTTTGTGTAGGAAAAACCCTAACCTTGAAAAAAAAAATGAAGCTATCACTCAGGTCTCTGCAGATCATTACAGGTTATTTATTCCTATTTATTCCTGATTTAAATCAGGAAGTGGAAAGTTGGAAATGATGCAGGAAAAATATATTTTTTATTATGTTGATGTCCAGGCACAGAATTTGCCCAAAGGCTAACAGCTTCTCAACAGAAGCTATACAAAATGCTCAAATTTGCTCTATTCATCTGCTTTGCATGACCCTCACATTTCCGCCAGTCTTGTTTCCATGTGCGTGGCTCATACGTTATCAATTTTTTTCTTGTTTGCTGTTGTATCAAATTCAATGGAATGCAGATTGATTTTCTTGATTATATAACTGAGCATTTATGCAAGTTGCTGCCTCCAAAAATATGTAATCTAGAACAAAACTTCAAGTGGTCGCTAACTAATTGTTAAGGCCTCATTCAGACGTCAGTTTTCAAGTTCGATCCATTCTTTTACAGATAGCACTCATACCTATGACAGTCTAAGGAGCAGATCACATGTCCATGGGGGTTTTTTTGTGACACAGTGGTCAATGCAAACTCATGGCGACATGTCCAATATTGATCCGAGTGTCAGATCAAACTCTGCAAGTCTGTAGGTCTGTGAAAAAAACAGGCCGTACTCGGAAGCCATCCGGGTGCTGTTCGTTTTTCACTAACTGACAAGTTGGAGAAACTTTTTTCCATTTTCTCAAACTCTGATGAAAATGTGTTGAAAATCACTGATGAAAAAATTGGTACGTCAAAAAACTAGTGTCTGAATGAGGCCTTATACTCGCATTCCACACAGTCAGGATTACAGAGATGCTGGCACGCACGTAATATCATTATATCACATCAGCACTGCAGACAATCAGCGAATACTCGCTATATACAGCTTTTACCCTTTCAGAGCAGATATTCAGTCTGATGGAATATTAATATTAATGAGCAGCAGCTAATCAGTGACCACGGATTGCCTGTAGCACTTGTACCGCCCCGCGGCCTCGGCTGCGGCCGCCGAGCCGCTCGGATCCGTTCTCGCGTTCTACGGGTGGTAGCTCGAGCCTCTCACGGACCCGGGGGTCATGTCGCTCTGCAAGGGGGTTGGCGTTACACACGGGGGATGCGGGTGTTTGGTTTTGGGATGATTGTTCGTGACGCCATCCACGGGTTGTGGTGATGGTGGGCACCACCGCTGCGGTGAAGGTACGGGGACTCCCGGGAGGGGTGTAATGGCGCAGCTAGGTTTTGACCCCTCCATGGGAAGGGGATGTTGGTCCTGGGGCCCAGTCGGGCTGTGGGCAGGGGTGCAGGGCGCAGTGTTGCGGTGCAGCACGGTGCAGTGCCTGATGGCACTGTTGTACTCACGAATAAATCACACAGAGTCACTGGTAAACCAAACAGAGGAATGAATGGGGCCCGCAGCCGGCTGCAGCTTCCTAGTCGGGTTGGCAATGTCCGCCTTTCTCCTGCACCTGTGTTTGTAGTGTGACCACTGTGCCTGGGCACTGGTAGTCCGCTCCTCGGCGTGTATGTGTCGTAGGAGCCCCTGTTGCCCGCAGACACTGGCCCTTGGATCTCTAGCCTCTGGCGATGGCTACTATCCAGACGGGTTGGGCTGTTGCCTTCAATCGGGACTTTGGTGGGAATGAACCCCTGAGGTCCAGACCGCAATCAGTTAATCTGACTATGGTGGTGGCATATAGCCTAGTTGGGGTCTGAGTACCCTGCCTGGTGCTCCGGTATCCAGTTAGCTCCCCGGTTCGGTTCCAGCGGGCCACTACCCTATCCCGGTCCTTTACGGTTCCGCTGGTCGTATTCCCGGTCTCCACTGCCGTCTGCCTGCCTGACTGTTGCACTCCACTCCTCTCCACTGTACTGCACTCGACTGTTTGAACTGTCTGTTTGCACTGTCTGTCATCCTGCCTCAGGCCAGCAGACTCCTCGGGGGCGTGTCTTTCCACCTGACTCCGCCCACCTGGTGTGCCTGTCTAACACTGAGGGAGGCAATCAGGTCTTTGTGGTTGACTGATGGTACCTTTCTAGTGTGGGGTGTATGTGGTGAGTGTTGTGACCTGTGACCCCTGGGGTCCAGGGCGTCACACGCTCACATGACAAAATGTCAAGCGAAGCGCCGGTAGACCTGCATCGGTTCTGAAAGCAAGCTATTCTTATTTTGCTTAGAGCAATAAAGCAGTTAATGGGAACCTGTCACCAGATTTGGTGACAATAAGCTGCGTCCACCACCAGTGGGCTTTTATATTCTAAATGCTGTATATTAGAGCCCAGGCTGCTGTGTAGAGCTTAAAAATGACTTTATAATGCTTACCTAAATGGTGGTGTGGTGCACATGCGTCAGATGGGTGTCTCCGTTGTCTGGGTGCGGTGCCTCCTCTTTCGGCCATCTTTGTCCTCATTCTTCTGAAGCCTGGGTGCATGACGCGTCTCACGTCATGCACACAGGCCGCCATTGAGGTCCAGCATAGGTGCACTACAATACTTTGATCTGCTCTGCTCAGGGCAGATCAAAGTGCACCTATGCAGGACCTCAATGCCGGCCTGTGTGCATGACATAGGATGCACCGCAGCGGCCATTTAGGTAAGTATCATAAAGTCATTTTTCTGTTCTACACAGCGGCCTGGGCTCTTATATACAGCATGTTAGAATACTGTATATAGGAGCCCACTGGTGGTGGCCGCAGCTTATAGGCCCCAAATCTGGACAACCCCTTTCAATAAAAGGAAGAGAAAAATCATAGATATACTTGTGGTGATAGTATAGTGAATTCTGGGAACTGATTTCTAAATTTAAAGAACATTTACAGTTGTAGCCAATAATAATGGCACTCCTGATTATTAAAGGGGTTTTCTAGGCTCCAGACAAATTTCAGCAGCCACTCTATGTGACTGCAATTGTTGAATCGTGACAGTGTTTAATGCACATGCTGCCATGATTCTTCTGAATTTTAAGTGCAAGTGTGCTTTCACATACCAACTGCTCTATTGATAGCCATGCAGAAGTCTAGTGGACATGCTAATGTAACTTTGAGTGTCACATACATTCACATTATCACCAAGTTATGCATAATGAAACACAGATGAAAAGTGATTGTGCGTGCTTTGCTAAATATCTAAACTTACAAGTGTATCTCGATAAATTAGAATAGACTCAAAAAGTTAAATTTATCTCAGTAATTCAATACAAAAATGGAAACACATATATTATACAGAGTCATTACAGAGCGATCTATTTCAAGTGTTTATTTCTGTTAATGTTGATGATTATGGCTTACAGCCAATGAAAACCCAGAAGTCATTATCTCAGAAAATTAGAATATTATATAAAACCAACTGAAAAAATAATTTTAAACTCAAAAATGTTGGCGCCTACTGAAATGTATGTACAGTAAATACACTCAATACTTGGTCGGGGCTCCTTTTGCATGAATTACTGCCTCAATGCGGTGTGGCATGAAGGCGATCAGCCTGTGGCACTGCTGAGGTGTTATGGAAGCCCAGGTTGCTTTGATAGCAGCCTTCAGCTCGTCTGCATTGTTGGGTCTGGTGTCTCTCATCTTCCTCTTGACAATACCCGATAGATTCTCTATAGGGCTTAGGTCAGACGAGTTTACTGGCCAATCAATCACAGCGAAAATATGGTTATTAAACGAGGTATTAGTACTTTTTGCAATGTGGACAGGTGCCAAGTCCTGCTACAAAATTAAATTTCCTTCTAGAAAAAGCTTGTCGGTAGAGGGAAGCATTACGTGCTCTAAAATTTCCTAGTAGACAGTTGAGCCGACTTTGGTCTTGATAACACACAGTGGACCTACACCAGCAGATGACATGGCTCCCCAAACCGTCACTGATTGTGGAAACTTCACACTAGATCTCAAGCAGCTTGGATCGGGGCCTCTCCACTCTTCCTCCAGACTCTGGGACCTTGATTTCCAAATGGAATGCAAAATGCTAAATTTAGTTTCTAAAAACAACACCTTGGACAACTGAGAAACAGCCCAGTTCTTTTTCTCTTTGGCCTAGGTAACACACTTCTGGCGTTGTGTATTGGTCATGAGTGGCTTGACACAAGGAATGCTACAGTTGTAGCCCATGTCCTGGATATGTCTGAGTGTGGTAGCTCTTGAAACACTGACTCCAGCAGTAGTCCACTCCTTGTGAATCTCCTCTAAATTTTTGAATAGCCTTTTCTTAAAAATCTTATCAAGGCTGTGCTTATCCCAGTTGCTTGTGCAACCTTTTTTTACCACACTTTTTCTTTCCACTCAACGTTCAATTAATATGCTTGGATACAGTACTCTATGAACAGCAATGACTTTTTGTGGCTTACCCTCCTTGTGGATTGTAAGCTCTCACGAGCAGGGTTGTCTTTTTTTTCCCCTCTAAATATTGTATTTTCTATAACTGTTACTTGCTTGTATATGATCCTCCTGAATTGTAAAGCGCTGCGGAATATGTTTACGCGATATAAATAAAGATTATTATTATTATTATTATTATTATTATTGTGGAGTGTGTCAATGACTGCCTTCTGCATATCTGTCATGTCAGCAGTCTTCCCCATGATTGTGTAGCCTACTGAACGAGACTAAGGTGTACTTTACACGTTGCGACATTGCATCCGAAATATCATCGGGGTCATGTCATTAGTGACGCACATCCGGCGCCGGTAACAACCTCGCAATGTGTAAATCCTAGATGCACCGATAAACAATCGCAAAAGTGACAAAAATTGGTGATCTGTGTAGCGTCGGTCATTTTCATAATGTCGGGTCGACCGCAGGTACGATGTTGTTTGTTGTTCCTGCAGCTCCACACATTGCTGTGTGTAAACCCGCAGGAGCGACAAACATCTCCTTACCTGCATCCTGACGGTAATGCGGAAGGGAGAAGGGAGAATGTTATGTCCCGCTCATCTGCACCCCTCCACTTCTATTGGCCGGCCGATTAGTGACGTTGCGGTGACGTCGCTGTGATGCCGAACGCACCTTCCCCTTGAAGGAGGGATTGTTCGGCAGTCACAGGGACGTCGCAGAGCAGGTATGTGTGTGTGAAGCTGCTGTAGCAATAATGTTCTCTACGGCAGCAATCAACACATATCGCATGTGCAACGGGTACGGGTAATATCACGCTGGACATCACTAGCCGATGCTAGCGATGTCGCAGCGTGTAAAGTACCCCTAAGGGACCATTTAAAACGCTTAGGAAGCCCTTGCAGGTGTTTTGTGGTAATTATTCTAATTTTATGAGATAATGACTTTTGGATTTTCATTGGCTGTAATCCATAATCATCAACATTAACAGAAATAAATAAATAAGAAAACAGATATAAATCACTCGTTTGTAATGACACTATATAATATATGTGTTTCCCTTTTTGTATTGAATTACTGAAATAAAATAACCTCAATTGGTGTCTTGAGCACTACACAGCCATGCAGTCTTCTTGAGTGACAGTTCTGGTCAGTTTCCTTCTATTCAGCTTATTAGAAGATCTGATCTTGGAAATGCAGATGCTGGGGCCTGATGATTTTTCATGACTGATAACAGGTCCAGAAATAAGAGGAGGAGGAGGTGAGCAGCTAACTGCTGTATAGTAATCAATAGGCTAGAGAGAGGTTGCTCGGATCTCAAGAGTTATTATCTCCCAAGTTCTCATAGCAAGACAGTTACAGCACATAGAAAAAGTAAGTCAATTGACTACTTGTTTATGTTTTTCTACTGACTAGAGCTATTTAATAATATTGGAATGCCTTTATAGGGAATCACAGCAATGAGTTCTTGTGTTCCAATAAGCACACAGCTGGGGGCTGCAGCCTGTGGCCATATGCTTTATCTGTGCTGGGTATCATAATATAGGGCAACCCTACTCCAATTTTTTATTTGTATTAATTTATTTTTACTGTACGATATACAGTATACCCACAGATAAGGTCTGTGATTGCAAGCAGTCAGAAGCTGTCACACAGGTATAAGGCGCATCTGACTGCAACCAATCACAGATGCCACAATGGCCGGAGGGCGGGGAAAGTAGTGCATATGGATTAGAAAAAATGAGCGGCCCCAGAAAAAGAATGAGCAACCTGGAAGCAGCTACAGCCGAGACAGAGACCTGATAAGTATGAAGTGCCTGCTTCATACTTATTTTATTTTACATTTATTTATTTTTTTTTATATCCCAAGTTGCCAGACCCGAATCATTAGCTGGAATCCTTGAGAATCTGGCACTCGGGTACGTTTGACACTGTGCGGGTCCAGAAATGAACAGTCTTGGTCCGCCCATCACTAATCGCTAGTGCATGTTCTCTGCCCTGAGTAAATTACTTACCAGCTGCTGTATGCTGCTCTTTCTTCATCATCTTGTGACTGCAACTACTGACCAACCGGAAGTCAGAGGCAATGGTCAGAAGTTCTCAATGTAAGTCTATGAGAGCCTCGTTCCTGCTTTCATAGACTTACAATGAGAAGTGACCCTCCACAAACACTAGGGTGATACATCAGATGATAACTTGCAGTTGACGGAGCATCAACAAGAACAGAAGGTGGTGGCTGGTAAGTATTTTATCAGGGGTAAGGCACATTCAATAATGTTACCACTCTGGTGGTGAAATAAAAATAAAAACATTAGCGTGCTCCTTTAATATGTGTGGTACTTACAGATACATGGGGGGATGTGGTTATGAGGGGCTTTAATACAGATTCGAAACAATCTGTACTATAACAGCAGAAGAAATGTGATTGCAGGAGACACAGGCATACTGCTGTTTAGTCTTAAAGGGCTATAGAGCCTTTAAAAATACAACAGTGTTGCTGCTGGGCAGTGTTTATTAGGAGCTGAGACCTAGCTTCTCCTGTCAGAGTCACCTCCCCTAAACGGTGTGATGACATCCATTCTTGAGAAACTAGAAAGAACGGAATTTTGCTATTTAGATTACTTTTTTGCCCAGGGGTTACCTGTGAAGTTGTTTTACTGAGGCTTGGTCAGATATATAGCTTGTAGAAACAAATGAAGACTGTGTGTTCTGTTCACATTTGCACCCTCAGGCTTTTGATGTGTGGTGCAGCTGGTTTCTGACTCATTGTTCTTTTTGTTTCCAGCACGTTGTTGCTCGATGTCTAGTCGCTGTCAGTCCAGATGTTCTGTTGCTAGATCTAATGCACATTGGCTAGCTCTCTCAGAATGTCCAGAAGGCTACAATAAAATGGGAAGGACCTCCTGGCCCCCCAGAAGAGTTTCCCAGTTCCCACAAAAATCTTCTGGAATGCAGCAATTTCTCGCATTTCAGGGTAACATGGAACAGGGTGCATGAGAGGCAAAAATGGGAGGTAAATGGGATACAAATGGCCTATTCACATCTTCCGCCAAAAATGTGGTGCTGCTCTACATGCTTTGCCTAACTGTACAACTCCTGTATGCTAAGTAAACATGGAAGATATGTTCTAATGTCATTAGTAATTTTTTTGAAAAGTATACCCTAATCCTAGTGACCAATCTACACCTAAAAAGACTCATGTTCCTAGTGTAGGGTGTCTTGATGAAAGTTAATAGCGGCAAAGAGTCACCTATTGGAATGAAACCTTTATTTTATTTTAAGGTTGTAACAAATTTCTCACTCATCCTGCCTCGTGCAAGGCAAAACACGGTATTAAGAACTGGGGAATGTAAACTTTTAGTCAGGGTCATTTGTATGTTCTTGGTTGTCAATAAAATTTAAAAAGAGAAGACACAGTAGTTTGACATTAAATGGCTTCACCAAACCACTAACCATGAGTGGAAAAAAAAGTTTTTGTCTTATTCATATTCTCTGAAAAAAAGCAAGAAATCAAAAAATCTGCTGAGGTATGTAAACTTTTGAGCAAAACTGTATATATACAGCTCTGGCAAAAATTAAGAGACCACTGCAAAATTGTCAGTTTTTCTGATTTTTCTCTTTATAGGTATATTTTTGAGTAAAATATAAATTGTTCTTTTATTCTATAAATTACTGACAACGTGTCTCCAAATTTCCAAGCAATGAATTTTGTATTTATTTTCTGAAAATGAGCAATGGTCAAAATAATAAAAAAAACATTGCTTCAGACCTCAAATAATGCAAAGAAAACAAGTTCATAATCATCTAGAAACAACAATAATACTTTAACTCAGGAAGAGTTCAGAAATTAATATTTTGTGGAATAACCATAATTTTTAATCACAGATTTCATGCCTCTTGGCATGCTTTCGCAAAAATGTAAGCAGTTCTTTGTTTGATGGCTTGTGACTATTGATGAGCGAGTATGCTTGTATCACGAGTACTATGTATTACTGTACTCGGGCTACTCGGCGGGTACCGAGTAATCTCGCGATACTCGTGCTGTACTCGTGGTCTTCATCCCTGCATGTTGGCGCTATTCTGAGAGCCAGCCCTCATGCAGGGATTGGCTGGCAGACCACTGCAATGCCACAGCCCTGTTAGTTGTGGAATTGCAGTGATTGGTCGGCCTGCACAGCGTGACCGAGCCTTTATACCGGCGGGCGCGCTGTGCTCTGCACACAGCCATCTCGTATTCCCTGCTTTCCCCACCCACAGGCGCCTATGATTGGTTGCAGTGAGACACGCCCCCACGCTGAGTGACAGGTGTCTCACTGCACCCAATCACAGCAGCCGGTGGGCGTGTGTATACTGTGCAGTGAAATAAATAATTACGGGTACTTTCACACTTGAGTTGTTTTCCTTCCGTCACAATCCACCCTTTTGGAAAACAGCGGAATCCGTTAATGGATTCCTCTGTTTCCCATAGACTTGTATGGATGATGGATTGTGCCAAAAGGACCTGCGTTGCTTCCGCTGGGCGACGCTCCATTGCTTCCGCCCAGCGGGAGGAACGCAGCATGTAACTTTTTTTTGGAGCAGCGGAATCCTTAGGATTTCACTGCGCATGCTCTCTCTGGCTCCCTGGACCCGTAACCAAGATAAATATCGGGTAACCAAGGAAAGTGCTTTACCCGATATTTACCCTGGCCACGTGTGCAGGGAGCCCGACACTTCCCCGCTCGGCTCCGCCCCCTCCTGCACTCCACTCCGCATGTATATATATATATATATATATATACACACGCACGCACACACACACACTCACCTGTCCTCAGCGCCATGGCCCCGCTCGGCTCCACGCACTCCACACTCCTTCCCCCGCACAGATTCTCGGTGGCCGAGCGATCAGGAGCTGCAGAAGACACTGCCGCTCCTGTCACCTCCACGCAGCAACTGAGGTGAGTAGAGCGATTAGCCGCTGTCAGTCAGGTAACTCACGGCCACCTCTGGATCCAGCGGTGGCCGTGGATAACCTTAGTGACAGCTCAGCTGATCGCGCTACTCACCTCAGTTGCTGTGTGAAGCTGACAGGAGCGGCGGTGTCTTCTGCAGCTCCTGTCACCTGCATGCAGCAGAGCTGGAAGCGACGCTGGATGTCCGTGGATTACGCTGGACATGGAGGGCTTTTTGGGGCTTAATAAATTGGTTACGAGGGAATTGGTTTGTGTTTTTTATTTCTAATAAATGATTTTTTCAGGTGTGTGTGTGTTTTTATTTACTGTAATTTACAGATTAATCATGGAAGGTATCTCGGGGAGACGCCTGACATGATTAATCTAGGATTTAGTGGCAGCTATGGGCTGCCATTAACTCCTTATTACCCCGATTTGCCAACACACCAGGGCAAATCGTGAAGAGCCGGGTACAGTCCCAGAACTGTCGCATCTAATGTATGCAGCAATTCTGGGCAGCTGCTGACTGATATTGTTAGGCTCGGGGGCTCCCCATAACGTGGAGCTCCCCATCCTGAGAATACCAGCCTTCAGCCGTATGGCTTTATCTGGCTGGTATTAAAATTGGGGGGACCGCACGCCGGTTTTTTTAATTATTTAATTATTTATTTCACTGCACAGTATACACACACCCACCGGCTGCTGTAATTGGGTACAGTGAGACACCTGTCACTCAGCGTGGGGGCGTGTCTCACTGCAACCAATCATAGGCGCCGAAAAGCAGGAAAGCAGGGAATATGAGATTGATTAATGAGCGGCCAGCTTTTTCAAAAGAGGAAAAGCCGCCGGAGTTTAGTGAACAGCTGTGCAGCGCCGCGGCAGTGATCGGGGAATGGTAAGTATGAGAGAGGGGGAGACTGACCGACAGACTGTGAGAGGGGGACAGACAAGACAGAGAGAGACCGACAGACAGGCAGAGAGAGACAGACAGAGCGAGACCGACCGACGGTCTGAGAGAGATAGAATGAAAAAAAAAATGACCGACATCGCTAGTAAAAAGCACAAAACGTGCGTTTTGGACATCGGAGTGCCACACAATGTTTTTACGTAAAATCTTTCATGTAATATAATCTCAAAAAGTAACATACACCAGCTCTATCTCACTATTGGGTATGTGCCCTTAACATTTCCGCCATGAAAATTCATTTTGGTGTCATTTTGGAAGGTTTTCTGGTGAGTCCGTAAAAATGGCGTAAAACTCGGACAAAATTGTTCACAGCTGTGACCTTTGAGTGATAAATGCTTCAAGGGGTCTTCCCCATGCTGTTGCCATGTCATTTGAGCACTCTTCTGAGACTTTTGTGACATTTTTAGGGTTTCTACATGCTGCCGGGGTTTATTTCAGAAAAATACTCGGGTCTCCCATAGGATAACATTGGGCTCGGTGCTCGGGCCGAGTACACGAGTATCTTGGGATGCTCGGCCCGAGCCTCGAGCACCTGAGCTTTTTGGTACTCACTCATCACTACTTGTGACTATCCATCTTCCCTTGATTACATTCCAGAGGTTTTCAGTTAGGTCCAGGTCTGGAGATACATACAAAAAATAAATACAAAATTTTTTGCTTGGAAATTCGGAGACATGTCGGCAGTAGTTTACAGAATAAAATAATTTACATTTTACTCAAAAATATACCCATAAGAGAAAAATCAGAAACACTGAAAATTTGGAAGTGGTCTCAGATTCACATTGAATGCATCAAAACTATGAATTAACACATGTGGAAGGACATACTTAACAAAAAAGTGTGAAACAACTGAAAATATGTCTTATATTCTAGGTTCTTCAAAGTAGCCACCTTTTGCTTTGACTACTGCTTTACACACTCTTGGCATTCTCTTGATGAGCTTCAAGAGGTAGTCACCGGAAATGGTCTTCCAACAGTCTTGAAGGAGTTCCTAGAGATGCTTAGCACTTGTTGGCCCTTTTGCCTTCACTCTGCGGTCCAGCTCACCCCAAACCATATTGATTGGGTTCAGGTCTGGTGACTGTGGAGGCCAGGTCATCTGGCGTAGCAACCCATCACTCTCCTTCTTAGTCAAATAGCCCTTACACAGCCTGAAGCTGTGTTTGGGGTCATTGTCCTGTTGAAAAATAAATTATGGTCCCACTAAACGCAAACCAGATGGAATAGCATGCCGCTGCAAGATGCTGTGGTAGCCATGCTGGTTCAGTATGCCTTCAATTTTTAATAAATCCCCAACAGTGTCACCAGAAAAGCACCCCCACACCATCACACCTCCTCCTCCATGCTTCACGGTGGGAACCAGGCATATAGAGTCCATCCTTTCACCTTTTCTGCATCGCACAAAGACATAGTGGTTGGATCCAAAGATCTCAAATTTGGACTCATCAGACAAAAGCACAGATTTCCACTGGTCTAATGTCCATGCCTTATGTTCTTTACCCAAACAAGTATCTTCTGCTTATTGCCTGTCCTTAGCAGTGGTTTCCTAGCAGCTATTTTACCATGAAGGCCTGCTGCACAAAGTCTCCTCTTAACAGTTGTTCTAGGGATGTGTCTGCTGCTAGAACTCTGTGTGGAATTGACCTGGTCTCTAATCTGAGCTTCTGTTAACCTGCGATTTCTGAGACTGGTGACTCAGTTTCTTTGTAGCATTTGATGGTTTTTGCCACTGCACTTGGAGACACTTTCAAAGTTTTCCCAATTTTTCGGACTGACTGACCTTCATTTCTTAAAGTAATGATGGCCACTCGTTTTTCTTTACTTAGCTGCTTTTTCTTGCCATGATACAAATTCTAACAGTCTATTCAGTAGGACTATCAGCTGTTTTATCCACCAGACTTCTGCACAACACAACTGATGGTCCTAACCCCATTTATAAGGCAAGAAATCCCACTTATTAAAACCTGACACGGTACACCTGTGAAGTGAAAACCATTTCCGGTGACTACCTCTTGAAGCTCATCAAGAGAATGCCAAGAGTGTGTAAAGCAGTATTCAAAGCAAAAGGTGGCTACTTTGAAGAACCTAGAATGTAAGACATATTTTCAGTTGTTTCACACTTCTTTGTTAAGTATTTCATTCCACATGTGTTAATTCATAGTTTTGATGCATTCAATGTGAATCTACAACTTTCAGAGTCATGAAAATAAAGAAAATTCTATGAATGAGAAGGTGTGTCCAAACTTTTGGTCTGTACTGTATATTTACATATACCATATAGAGTAAAAATTGAAGTTCTCAACAGATAGTAATAATGCAAATCCCCCTACATATGGTAATAATACTAGTCCTCAGACAAATAGTAATATTGCCAGCCCCTATATATAGTACACTCCCTGCAACATTCAATAATAAAACAAGTTCCCCACATACTGTACATAGTAATAATGCAAGTCTCCCACATACTGTATATGCGCGGGAGAGACCTATCAATCAATCATAGCATCATTGGGAATAGTTGGACTGGTGTCATCTCTGCCTTTGGTCCCCAGCCAAATCTTTAAAGTATATTTTCTCTAAAACCCTGAAGCATGTCAGGAAAAAATATACCTGGCTGCAATCAAGCAGTCAGGCTCTGATTCATACTGCATGCAGTTTGGGTTGTATGAATATCATGACAGATTCACTTTAATGGTTTGGTCTGACACCTAAAATGTATTTTCTAACTATCTATATTTAACCCACCCCCTAACCACTTTAGTTATTATCTTTATTATACAATTCCCTATACTTCTCCCCTATCTATCTAATCCCTAAAGGGTTTTTTTTCTGCATTTCCTGTGACATTTTGTTTGAGAGGAGTCTCACACATGATATTATAGGAGGCTGAAGCTGCAGTCAAAACAAGTGTCCATTGCCTCTCCTGGAACAGGACGTCACCAGGGGGCAGCACTGCATTTACTTACTAGTCTCTTGCATAGCCATCCGCTGAGGATGTCCTGGATACTGTATGATGTGTGATGGATGCTGTGACCAGGGTTAGTGGAGCACTGGCATGCTATTCATCTCTCTGCAGTGTGAAAGACTCCAGCTGAGGGTGGTGCAAGTGTGACTCCCTGGACTAGTCAGGTCGTCTCAGGTAGTCCCATGCACACACACCCCCTCCCTAAAAAGGTGACAGCAGCCAAACTTAAGAAACCTTGTTACCACCCTCCAGGTTTGATGTCCACACCAGGGGGGCGGAACCAGGCAGTTGGCTCCACCCACCGAGGAATTCACAGGCCTGGAGGCGGGAAAAAGCAGTAGAGTTCTTGAGAGTAGTTGGAGAGAGTAGTTTGACAGTAGAGGAGAGAAGTCAAGTTCAAGGGCAGACCTGGGACCAGGCCTGCCGATAGTCTACTCAGGTGGCTGGGTTGGAGCCCAGTCACCTTTGGCAAGGAGGCAGACGGTTGTTGTCGGGCACTGGCCGCCGGTACCGAACCGGGGAACCGATTGGAAACCGGAGCACCAGGAGGGGTACTAAGACCCAGTACGAAGCCCAGAATCCATAGGGCTGAGTCAAATCAACTGATTGAGGACTGGACTTTAGGACCTTTCCCACACAAGACCCGACTGAAGACAACAGCCCAACCATTAGGGTAAAGCCACCGCCAAGGCATAGAGACCCGAGGGGCCAGCGTCTGCGGGCAGAGAGGGCTCTCCCAACACCCAGCAAGCCGGGGAGCGGACTACCGTTGCTTAGGCATAGGAGTCAGAACATTCACATAAGGAGGTGCAGGGAGAAAGGCGGAAACCACCAACCTGTTAAGGGAGAAGCTGCAGCTGGCTGCGGGCCCCGTTCATCACCCTGTTTGGTTTACCAGAGACTCCAGTGTGCTGTGTCATAGTGAGTACACCAGTGCCTTCAGGCCGCGCACCGCGCTGCACCGCACAAGCACCCAGCACGCACCCCTCCCCACTCCTCAGCACCTCCCTCGGGCCCCCAGGACCATCACTCCCCTACCCACGGAAGGGTCAACACCAAGCTGTGCAACACCGTCCCTGGGAGGCCTAGTCAACGGCGGCAGTGGTGTCTATCCATTCACCACAACCCGTGGGTGGCGTCACAAACTTATATCCCTTACAAACCACCGTGGCCCCGGACGTGGAACTCCCCACCAAAGTCCCTGCGTGTAGCGAAAACCCCCTTGCAGAGCGACATGACCCCCAGGTCCGTGAGGTGCTCGAGCCACCCACCATACGAGCACGGATCTGAGTAGCTTGGCAGCCGGCCGAGGCGGCGGGGCAGTACACAAGATGCAGTGAGTGACACCAGCAATGTCGCACAGCCTCTAGCACCACCCTTAAATGAAGCATTGATAGGGAGTCTCTTACTGCTTCTAGCACCATCCTCAAATAAAATGTCAAAAAGGGGTGATGCTTGAAATAGTGAGTAACACCAGCACCATCCCCTGATGATGATTTATTTCAGGGTGGAGCTAGAGGCAGTGCGGCGGCACTGATGTCACTCACTGCGTCTAGGATTGCCCCCAGCCAACGTCTTTCCCATTAGCAATGGAAGTAGCCACAGAGAGATGAGTAACATGTGCCGTTATAACCTCGGTCAAAGCATCCATCACATATCATCCAGGATCCAGCACATCCTCAGTGGTGGCAATACAGGAAACTAATAAGAAACTGCAGCGCCGTCCCTGGTGATGCCCTGTTCCAGGAGAGGTTATGGACGCTATGGGGAATGACTGCAGATCCAGCCTCCTATAATATCTCATTTGAGACTCCTCTCAAACAAAATGTCAAGGAAAATGCAGAAAAAAAACACTCATCTTTTGCTGTGTTTTTGGTGCGTTTTGAGGTCACAAAGATGCACCTAAATGCATGAATTTCCTTCTCCCAGCAAAGTCCATGAGATTTCTATTTTGTCTGCATCTTGGCTGCATTTTTGAAGATGCACCTAAGATGCAGCATGTCACTTCTTTTTGTATTTTTCCAAAAACGCATTGGACAAAATGCGGTAAAAATGCAGCAAAAAAGCGACACCGCATTCTGTTTTGGATCTTCTGTTTTTGCCACGGGTGTGTTTTTTTGTGCGTTTTTTCGGGCCAAAAACACTGCATCTTTGCAGTTACAAAAGATGCACTGTGTGAACATAGCCTTAGGGATTAGATAGATAAGGGAGAAGTATAAGGAATTGTATAAAAAAAAATAATTAAAAAAGTGGTTAGGGGGTAAATATGGATATTTAAGAACTAACAGATGCTAAGTATCTCCTTGTTCTGCTTAACGCTGATCTCTGCTTGCTCATTGCAGTCACAGAAAACTCCTGCTGGTGAGTTGTTGTGAGTTGCTGCTTCTGCAGCTTTCACTGACGTCCCATCCATAGTGCAACATCTTCTCTCCACTCTGCTATGTTGATCAGTTGTATCTGCCATTGTAATGCTGATTGACAATGGGCTGCCTAACTGTGGAGAACTGACCAGTAGTGGTAGGTGAGCACTAAAATGCTTGAAAGCTTGTTTCTTGATTCGAGATAGTCAGATGTAAACAGCGATACACAGAGCATTTCCGGTGGGAATGAGGGTGTTTTGTTGTGAATATTGTTTTATCACCCAGGAGAGCCATTCATAGACTGCGAATGGCTCTCCTTGGAGTGCCTAACCACATCATGCCATAAAGGAAGCCTGTGCGTTGTGGTCATTGTTTCACAGATGAACTATCAGAACATTCGCGATACTCGGCCTAGCACCATGAGTACCTGAGTAACCGAATGCTCGATCAAGTAATGAGCAGTGCCGAGCTTGATTGCTGCTTACTACTGACCATTAATCAGCATAATGTGTGCAGTGACATCTCCTTGGCATACCAGCCCAGAAGAGGAAGAGCTGCTCTGTAAAGTTGGGGTATCACCTCCTAAGCCAGCAAAATTCATCCCCCATGTAGAAGAGGCAGGTAGTTAACACTCTGCATGTTAGTTCTTAGCCCCATGCACAAAAAATAATAAAAGTCCTGAATAACTTTTTAAATATTGCCAAAAACAATAGGCCTACCAAAAAGTGTCCAAAACAACATTGGCAACTCATCTGGTTGAAATGGTATCTAATGAATTTTTTAAATAAATATATACAAAAAATAATCCCTAATGAAGTCTGCTTGGAGCTGTAGCCAACATTTTCTGCAAACTCAAGCAATCTGTTACATGCATGACCTGCATAACACTGCTGTATTGTCAGTCACAAGGAAAACATGGCTGGTTTCCAGTAGCCACGGTACTGAGACTCATCAGCCATGCTAAATCTAGTTAAATTACTTCAATTGGAAAGAAGTAAACATACAAAATGAATATAAAATGTCTGAATGTCAGAATAACTTATTTTTATATTGTGTTGTATGAAAAAACACACTTTTTTGCATTGGTGTCTTTTTCTATAAAGTCTTCCTCCCCAGATCCAGTGCTGAATCTCCACTAAGTGAATGTAGATGCATAGGCTACTGAATAGATGCATTAGCTCAGTGATCACTGTAGTCAGGACTAGAGTTGAGCGCGGTTCTAGGTTCGTGGTTCTCCAGTTCGCGGCTCGAGTGATTTTGGGGACTGTTCTATATCGAACTAGAACTCGAGCTTTTTTGCAAAAGCTCGATAGTTCTAGATACGTTCGAGAACGGTTCTAGCAGCAAACAAAACAGCTAATTCCTAGCTGGCTTTCCGCTGTAATAGTGTAAGTCACTCTGTGACTCACACTATTATGAAATTTCAGTGTATAGTGTGCGGGAACAGCGCCTTCAGATCACTGCTGTATGGATAATGGCGATCGCCATTTTTTTTTTTTTTTACTTGTCTTCCTTCCCTAAGCGCGCGCGTCTTGTGGGGCGGGCCAACATGTCAGCCAATCCCAGACACACACACAGCTAAGTGGACTTTTAGTCAGAGAAGCAACGGCATGTGTGATAGGATGTCCATGTCACATGTCCCTGCATTATAAAACCGGACATTTTCCTCCAGCACGCCATTATCTGCCTTCTGTGTCCTTGGTGTCAGACATCACTGGCGCAGCTCCGTCCTGAGTCCTATCGCCGATACTGCTGTATGCGCTCCATACACAGCGCTGGACAGCTTAGGGGGAGCACTTTCTATCAGTTCTTTTAAGGGCTCGTACCGGCAAGGTCAGAGCCATAGGTGACAGGTCCTGAAAACAGAGTTTAACAGCTACACAAGATGACAGCATCTGTGTAGCTAAAGTCAGGGATTTCCTCGCTGCATTTCCCCATTAGGAGAGATAGAAAGGCAGGCTTCCTTTCCTCTACCCAGAGACCCACAACCCTGCCACTGTACCCTCCTGGCCTTTGCACACTCCAACTCATTATAACTAAGCCATTATACTAGCAAACACTGAGTGAACCTAGTGGCATCCTAAACGTGGCTCTTGGACTTCTGTATAGCCCCAGTAGTGCACAGATATGTGCAGCACCTCTGCCTGCATTGCACACTCAAACTCATTATAACTAAGCCATTATACTAGCAAACACTGAGTGTACCTAGTAGCATCCTAAACGTGGCTATTGGACTTCTGTATAGTCCCAGTAGTGCACAGATATTTGCAGCACGTCTGCCTGCATTGCACACTCCAACTCATTATAACTAAGCCATTATACTAGCAAACACTGAGTGTACCTAGTGGCATCCTAAACGTGGCTATTGGACTTCTGTATAGTCCCACTAGTGCACAGATATTTGCAGCACCTCTGCCTGCATTGCACACTCAAACTCATTGTTACTAAGCCATTATACTAGCAAACACTGTGTGAACTTAGTGGCATCCTAAACGTGGCTGTTGGACTTCTGTATTGTCCCACTAGTGCAAAGAAATTTGCAGCATGTCTGCCTGCATTGCACACTCAAACTCATTGTTACTAAGACATTATACTAGCAAACACTGAGTGAACCTAGTGGCATCCTAAAAGTGGCAGTTGGACTTCTGTATAGTCCCAGTAGTGCACAGATATTTGCAGCACCTCTGCCTGCATTGCACACTCAAACTCATTATAACTAAGCCATTATACTAGCAAACACCTCCGTTGTTAGGTAGGGATACACTACCCTTATAGGGCTATATTAGTTTCCCTTCCCTTTCCTAAAGTGAGTGTGTATATAAAATTCCTTGGTTATTTACAAGGATATCGTGATCCATTCTCATTTATGTTTGTGTGTCTGCTTGTGGGTACATTTTAATGAATATTAATAAAAATTGCACATTTTAAAATAGGGTTGAGATTACATGTTAGTCCCTCCACATCTGTATTGTCCCACTAGTGCAAAGATATTTGCAGCATGTCTGCCTGCATTGCACACTCAAACTCATTGTTACTAAGCCATTATACTAGCAAACACTGAGTGAACTTAGTGGCATACTAAACGTGGCTGTTGGACTTCTCTATAGTCCCAGTAGTGCACAGATATTTGCAGCACGTCTGCCTGCATTGCACACTCAAACTGATAGTTACGAAGCCATTATACTAGCAAACACTGAGTGAACTTAGTGGCATCCTAAACGTGGATGTTGGACGTCTGTATTGTCCCACTAGTGCACAGATATTTGCAGCACCTCTGCCTGCATTGCACACTCCAACTCATTATAACTATGCCATTATACTAGCAAACACTGAGTGTACCTAGTGTCATCCTAAACGTGGCTATTGGACTTCTGTATTGTCCCACTAGTGCAAAGATATTTGCAGCACGTCTGCCTGCATTGCACACTCAAACTCATTATAACTAAGCCATTATACTAGCAAACACTGAGTGAACTTAGTGGCATCCTAAACGTGGCTATTGAACTTCTGTATAGTCCCAGTAGTGCACAGATATTTGCAGCACCTCTGCCTGCATTGCACACTCAAACTGATAGTTACTAAGCCATTATACTAGCAAACACTGAGTGAACCTAGTGGCATCCTAAACGTGGCTATTGGACTTCTGTATAGTCCCAGTAGTGCACAGATATTTGCAGCACCTCTGCCTGCATTGCACACTCAAACTCATTATAACTAAGCCATTATACTAGCAAACACTGAGTGAACCTAGTGGCATCCTAAACGTGGCTATTGGTCTTCTGTATAGTCCCAGTAGTGCACAGATATTTGCAGCACCTCTGCCTGCATTGCACACTCAAACTCATTATAACTAAGCTATTATACTAGCAAACACTGAGTGTACCTAGTGGCATCCTAAACGTGGCTATTGGACATCTGTATAGTCCCAGTAGTGCACAGATATTTGCAGCACCTCTGCCTGCATTGCACACTCAAACTCATTATAACTAAGCCATTATACTAGCAAACACTGAGTGTACCTAGTGGCATCCTAAACAAGGCTATTGGACTTCTGTATAGTCCCAATAGTGCACAGATATTTGCAGCACGTCTGTCTGCATTGCACACTCAAACTCATTATAACGAAGCCATTATACTAGCAAACACTGAGTGAACTTAGTGGCATCCTAAACGTGGCTATTGGACTTCTGTATAGTCCCAGTAGTGCACAGATATTTGCAGCAACTCTGCCTGCATTGCACACTCAAACTCATTGTTACTAAGCCATTATACTAGCAAACACTGAGTGAACTTAGTGGCATCCTAAACGTTGCTGTTGGACTTCTGTATTGTCCCACTAGTGCAAAGATATTTGCAGCACGTCTGCCTGCATTGCACACTCAAACTCACTGTTACTAAGCCATTATACTAGCAAACACTGAGTGAACCTTGTGGCATCCTAAACGTGGCTATTGGACTTCTGTATAGTCCCAGTAGTGCACAGATATTTGCAGCACCTCTGCCTGCATTGCACACTCAAACTCATTATAACTAAGCCATTGAACTAGCAAACACTGAGTGTACCTAGTGGCATCCTAAACGTGGCTATTGGACTTCTGTATAGTCCCAGTAGTGCACAGATATTTGCAGCACCTCTGTCTGCATTGCACACTCAAACTCATTATAACTAAGCCATTATACTAGCAAACACTGAGTGTACCTAGTGGCATCCTAAACGTGGCTATTGGACTTCTGTATCGTCCCAGTAGTGCACAGATATTTGCAGCACCTCTGCCTGCATTGCACACTCAAACTAATTATAACTAAGCCATTATACTAGCAAACACTGAGTGTACCTAGTGGCATCCTAAACATGGCTGATGGACTTCTGTATAGTCCCAGTAGTGCACAGATATTTGCAGCACCTCTGTCTGCATTGCACACTCAAACTCATTATAACTAAGCCATTATACTAGCAAACACTGAGTGTACCTAGTGGCATCCTAAACGTGGCTATTGGACTTCTGTATCGTCCCAGTAGTGCACAGATATTTGCAGCACCTCTGCCTGCATTGCACACTCAAACTCATTGTTACTAAGCCATTATACTAGCAAACACTGAGTGAACTTAGTGGCATCCTAAACGTGGCTGATGGACTTCTGTATTGTCCCACTAGTGGAAAGAAATTTGCAGCACGTCTGCCTGCATTGCACACTCAAACTCATTGTTACTAAGCCACTATACCAGCAAACACTGAGTGAACCTAGTGGCATCCTAAACGTGGCTATTGGACTTCTGTATAGTCCCAATAGTGCACAGATATTTGCAGCACCTCTGCCTGCATTGCACACTCAAACTCATTATAACTAAGCCATTATACTAGCAAACACTGAGTGTACCTAGTGTCATCCTAAACGTGGCTGTTGGACTTCTTTATTGTCCCACTAGTGCAAAGATATTTGCAGCACGTCTGCCTGCATTGCACACTCAAACTCATTGTTACTAAGCCATTATACTAGCAAACACTGAGTGAACTTAGTGGCATCCTAAACGTGGCTGTTGGACTTCTGTACTGTCCCACGAGTGCAAAGATATTTGCAGCACGTCTGCCTGCATTGCACACTCAAACTCATTTTAACTAAGCCATTATACTAGCAAACACTGAGTGAACCTAGTGGCATCCTAAACGTGGCTATTGTACTTCTGTATAGTTCCAGTAGTGCACAGATATTTGCAGCACCTCTGCCTGCATTGCACACTCAAACTCATTATAACTAAGCCATTATACTAGCAAACAGTGAGTGTACCTAGTGGCATCCTAAACTTGGCTATTGGACTTCTGTATAGTCCCAGTAGTGCACAGATATTTGCAGCACGTCTGCCTGCATTGCACACTCAAACTCATTGTTACTAAGCCATTATACTAGCAAACACTGAGTGAACTTAGTGGCATCCTAAACGTGGCTGTTGGACTTCTGTATTGTCCCACTAGTGCAAAGATATTTGCAGCACGTCTGCCTGCATTGCACACTCAAACTCATTATTACTAAGCCATTATACTAGCAAATACTGAGTGAACCTAGTGGCATCCTAAACGTGGCTATTGGACTTCTGTATAGTCCCAGTAGTGCACAGATATTTGCAGCACGTCTGCCTGCATTGCACACTCAAACTCATTATAACTAAGCCATTATACTAGCAAACACTGAGTGTACCTAGTGGCATCCTAAACGTGGCTATTGGACTTCTGTATTGTCCCACTAGTGCAAAGATATTTGCAGCACGTCTGCCTGCATTGCACACTCAAACTCATTATAACTAAGCCATTATACTAGCAAACACTGAGTGAACCTAGTGGCATCCTAAACGTGGCTTTTGGACTTCTGTATAGTCCCAGTAGTGCACAGATATTTGCAGCACCTCTGCCTGCATTGCACACTCCAAATCTTTATAACTAAGCCATTATACTAGCAATCACATTGTACCTAGTGGCATCCTAAACGTGGCTATTGAACTTCTGTATAGTCCCAGTAGTGCACAGATATTTGCAGCACCTCTGCCTGCATTGCACACTCAAACTCATTATAACTAAGCTATTATACTAGCAAACACTGAGTGTACCTAATGGCATCCTAAACGTGGCTATTGGACTTCTGTATAGTCCCAGTAGTGCACAGATTTTTGCAGCACGTCTGCCTGCATTGCACACTCAAACTCATTGTTACTAAGACATTATACTAGCAAACACTGAGTGAACTTAGTGGCATCCTAAACGTGGCTGTTGGACTTCTGTATTGTCCCACTAGTGCAAAGATATTTGCAGCACGTCTGCCTGCATTGCACACTCAAACTCATTGTTACTAAGCCATTATACTAGCAAACACTGAGTGAACCTAGTGGCATCCTAAACGTGGCTATTGGACTTCTGTATAGTCCCAGTAGTGCACAGATATTTGCAGCACCTCTGCCTGCATTGCACACTCAAACTCATTATAACTAAGCCATTATACTAGCAAACACTGAGTGTACCTAGTGGCATCCTAAACGTGGCTATTGGACTTCTGTATAGTCCCAGTAGTGCACAGATATTTGCAGCACGTCTGCCTGCATTGCACACTCAAACTCATTGTTACTAAGCCATTATACTAGCAAACACTGAGTGTACCTTGTGGCATCCTAAACGTGGCTATTGGACTTCTGTATAGTCCCAGTAGTGCACAGATATTTGCAGCACCTCTGCCTGCATTGCACACTCAAACTCATTATAACTAAGCCATTATACTAGCAAACACTGAGTGTACCTAGTGGCATCCTAAACGTGGCTATTGGACTTCTGTATAGTCCCACTAGTGCACAGATATTTGCAGCACCTCTGCCTGCATTGCACACTCAAACTCATTATAACTAAGCCATTATACTAGCAAACACTGAGTGTACCTAGTGGCATCCTAAACGTGGCTATTGGACTTCTGTATAGTCCCAGTAGTGCACAGATATTTGCAGCACCTCTGCCTGCATTGCACACTCAAACTCATTATAACTAAGCCATTATACTAGCAAACACTGAGTGTACCTAGTGGCATCCTAAACGTGGCTATTGGACTTCTGTATAGTCCCAGTACTACACAGATATTTGCAGCACGTCTGCCTGCATTGTACACTCAAACTTATAGTTACTAAGCCATTATACTAGCAAACACTGAGTGTACCTAGTGTCATCCTAAATGTGGCTGTTGGACTTCTGTATTGTCCCACTAGTGCAAAGATATTTGCAGCACCTCTGCCTGCATTGCACACTCAAACTCATTATAACTAAGCCATTATACTAGCAAACACTGAGTGTACCTAGTGGCATCCTAAACGTGGCTATTGGACTTCTGTATAGTCCCAGTAGTGCACAGATATTTGCAGCACCTCTGCCTGCATTGCACACTCAAACTCATTATAACTAAGCCATTATACTAGCAAACACTGAGTGTACCTAGTGGCATCCTAAACGTGGCTATTGGACTTCTGTATAGTCCCAGTAGTGCACAGATATTTGCAGCACGTCTGCCTGCATTGCACACTCAAACTCATTGTTACTAAGCCATTATACTAGCAAACACTGAGTGTACCTTGTGGCATCCTAAACGTGGCTATTGGACTTCTGTATAGTCCCAGTAGTGCACAGATATTTGCAGCACGTCTGCCTGCATTGCACACTCAAACTCATTGTTACTAAGCCATTATACTAGCAAACACTGAGTGTACCTTGTGGCATCCTAAACGTGGCTATTGGACTTCTGTATAGTCCCAGTAGTGCACAGATATTTGCAGCACCTCTGCCTGCATTGCACACTCAAACTCATTATAACTAAGCCATTATACTAGCAAACACTGAGTGTACCTAGTGGCATCCTAAACGTGGCTATTGGACTTCTGTATAGTCCCAGTAGTGCACAGATATTTGCAGCACGTCTGCCTGCATTGCACACTCAAACTCATTGTTACTAAGCCATTATACTAGCAAACACTGAGTGTACCTTGTGGCATCCTAAACGTGGCTATTGGACTTCTGTATAGTCCCAGTAGTGCACAGATATTTGCAGCACGTCTGCCTGCATTGCACACTCAAACTCATTGTTACTAAGCCATTATACTAGCAAACACTGAGTGTACCTTGTGGCATCCTAAACGTGGCTATTGGACTTCTGTATAGTCCCAGTAGTGCACAGATATTTGCAGCACATCTGCCTGCATTGCACACTCAAACTGATAGTTACTAAGCCATTATACTAGCAATTTATGCTGCCAGTTTAAGGGCCGTAGTTGCATTGTCAGGGATTATTATTCTTTATTATTCTGCTGTTAATAAAGCTAGACCACCGCTGCAATCTACACCACCTCTCAATTTTTACTACCACATTTTCAGTGCACAATCTTGTTGCAATCAACATGAGTGGCAAAATGACAGATGCTGGTGGAAAGGGGAAGAGGCGTGCTGGAAAAGGAAAAAAAGGGTTGTCCGTGGGGAAGGTGGCAAAGCTCCATTATCATCTGCTGAAGATAGACCATCTACCAGCAAAAGTAAGATGTCTACTACTTACCGTGGACAATCCGATGTGCTCCCTTTTTTACGGACACGAACAACAGGAACAAAGGTAGATGATGGGCAAAAAAGGAAAATGCTTGAATGGATCTCAAGTGGTCCAACAAGTGCCCTCTCAGCCACTTCAAGTACCGCATCCAAAAAACACCAGTCCTCTGAGTTGTCATCCCAATCAAACTTGCTTTCTCTCAGCTCTGAAGTCTCCATCAGCCCTGCACAGTATGGTGGAACTGAGATGGCTGAGTCTGCAGAGCTGTTCAGTCACACTATATCCTGGGAATCAGAGGTCTGCTCCCAAGCTACAGTGAGTACAGACCAGGAAATGGTCTGCAGTGATGCCCAGAACCTTTGTGACTCTGATTCAGGCCGTGAGGACCAAGTTTCTGAGCATAATGTTGACCCTTTGTCACAAACTGTAACACCTGTGGTTATAGACCATGAGGAACATACTGATGAAGATGAGACGCAGATACCCGATTGGGATGACAACTTAAATATTCGGTCAGGGCAAGAAGAGGCTCGGTCTGAGGGGGAGGGGAGTGCAAACACAACAATTGATGATGAAGTTCTAGATCCCACCTACTGTCAACCCCCAGTCAGGCACTCGAGGAGGTCAACAGAGGCGGTGGAGGAGGATGCAACCGACGACGAAGTTACCTTGCGCCTTCCTGGACAGAGTCGGAGCACTAGTAGCACGTCTACAACTGCATCCTCAGCCACCACTCTGCCTCTGAGCACTAGTCGGGGGGCTCAGCAGGTCGCATGCCCTCTAAGCCTTGCCTAGCCTGGTCTTTTTTTGACATAGAAAAAGATCGCCCAAATTATGTGATGTGTAAAATTTGTCATGATTCTGTTAGTAGAGGTCAAAACCTCAGCAGTTTGACAACTTCTTCCATGAATCGTCACATGAATAATTATCATAGGTCCCGGTGGGAACCTCACTGTGCTGCAATGCGGCCTAGCGGAGCGAACCATCCACGGCCTGCCCCTTCCAGTGCATCCGCGCGCTCTTCATCTTCTAGGACTGTGGGGACAGCTGTCACACCTGGTTTTCCACGCACAACTTCCACCACTGTAACCGCAACAGGCACTTTGCTTGGTAGGTTGTCAGTTGATTCAAACACTTAGAAACCTATTGCGTAGGTAGAAAATCAATATAGAACCAGAATACTACCTCAATTCAAATTTCATAAAGACACCATTTATTGAAATTCATTTAAAATTCAAAAAGTTCCACCTGTGAAAAAATACAACACACAAAGAACATATACCAGGACCATGGGACAGCTCCAAGATATCTGCCCAGAGGAACAAAACAATCATTCCATAATTAGTATCAATAATAATCCTGCCAAGGTATAAGATCTAAATGACCCTCACTCTCTCTTTCCTCTACCTGCCAATGGAGGTGCAACATAAAGTCACAATACACCCTAAAGGTAATGAGGTGCCCCCATTCCTCGGCGGCTTTCCCTTCTATAATGTCCCTAGTCTCCCTTATGTTATAATTCAGTCTAGGGGTTATAGCTTCAATTGTCAGGAAAAGATAGGAAAAATAAACTTATCTGAGAGATATTTGAGTCAAAAATAGTAGTCCCTCAGCAGTCCTTTTTTTTATAATGTAGAGGCGTCCGGGCTTTCCATGGTCCTCAACCCAATAACATAGATTCACATAGTCTCAGTCTCAACGCGTTTCTCCCCATAAAATTAGTTAGGGTTCATCAGGAGACAAATGAAAAATAACTGGCCCAATCGCCTGTGGAACAAACAAATATCAGAACCCCAAATCCAAACCACAACACAGAGAGTCCGAAAGACACATGGAGAACATACCTGATAGCTGTTAAGGGGGCTACTCATTCAGCAGCACACACCTCTCCATGTGGATGTATATAATGGACGCCTTACCATGTGGCTCACTCTCCTTAAATACCATCAAATAGGGGCTGTCCTGCTCGGCAAACGCCTCCAGGAACGCCCCATTAGCATGGGAAACCCTGAATGCATATACCACATGCAGTTAATTAGCTGCCGTCTTACTAGGCAACCGCCTCCAGGAACGCCCCGTCACCTGGGAAACCCCGGATGTATACTACACGTGCAGTCACCATTTTGACAAACCGGAAGTGACGTGTAGTCTGAATCGTCACATACCCCAGCTCACGCTGCCCAGGTGGGCGTCGCCACGATATCACCTGAACGTGCAGGCCGTCCCCGTCCGGACCGGCAGTTACCTCCCAGACCGCCCCATTACCCGGGACCCCGGAACTATAATGCACATGCACTCACCATATGGACGAAACCGGAACCCATACCGGAAGTAAACAATCCCACATGACCCGTCCGGGTCATGTGACTCAACGCACTGCGTCATCGGATCATCACATCTTCCTCCCGGCAAGGCATGGGGAAACCCGGAAGTGACGTGTAGTCTGAATCGTCACATATCCCAGCTCACGCTGCCCAAGTGGGCGTCGCCACAGATCACCTGACAGCGCGGGCCGTCCCCCACAAACTCTCCACACATACCCACCCCCTCCAATCCTAAATACAGTGTTGGTCAAATTCAGGTCCAAACCCAAACCACAGCCTATCAGTACTGTACAAGGGAAACTAACATAGATAAAGAACAAATTAATTATCCCAATACATCACCGTTTCAGGGAAAAACCGGAGGTCACACCGGAAATAAACAAACCCACATGTTCCCTCCGGATCATACAACAGAACAGGCCATGATCCCGGACATTATATATTCAATTCATATGTTCAAGAAGGAGGAGGGGGGAGAGGGGAGAGGAGGGGGGGGGGAATTGTTTAGGGGAAAGGAGGCCACCGAAGATAGTTGCTGCAACAATGCTAAAAACCATAAAGATGTTTCCAGTGGGTTGGTTCCCATGTATCAGCACCCTCCATAGGTTCAGAAAATGGGGTAATTATAGATAAAATAAATTAATTCAAAAATAGGATGGTGAAAAATAATTCCACTCATCCAGACACGGCTTCTTCCTTTACGGAAGAATATTAGCCTGACAGGTATAGATCAGAGCTTATTCTCATGTAGTCTAGGGTTTTTATCTCCTCAAGACAGACGCCTCTTATAAAAAACAACCGAATGTCAGCTGTTCATTCAGACCTTTTGGATGTACACAGTCAAAACGATATATCCATTTGGCTTCCTTTTGTAGCAGGAGTTTATTCCAGTTTCCTTTTCTGATTGGCTCCGGGACAACTTCAATGATTTTAAAACTTATGGAGTTCAAATTTCCCCCATGCACCTGTCTGACATGTCGTGAGATCGAGGTATCCCTTTCATTTCGTACATCACCCAGATGTTCCCCGATCCGCTTTCTTAGTTCTCTTTTCGTTTTCCCAATGTAGTCCAAGGGGCAAGTGCATTTGGCCACATAAATAACCCCCTCGGTACTACAATTGGCGAAATCACGAATATCATATTCACGGTGCGTACATGCCGACACTACCTTCTTCCCCGGTGAAATCCAATTGCAGAACTTGCATCGTCCGCATCTATAAACTCCATTCACCTTCCTGTCTAACCATGTCCCTTCTTTTTGTGGGGCCTGATACAAACTGTGTACCAACCTGTCTTTTAGAGACCTCCCCTTTCGGAAGGTGATCATGGGCCGTACTCCAATGAAATCCTTCAGATTCGGGTCCGCCCTCAAAATTCCCCAGTGTTTTTCTAAGATCTTGAAAACCTCCCGATTATGATTATCAAACGTACCAATGACCCTCGTAATATTCTCAAATTCTTCCTTATCTTTGGCTACTAATAACTCCTCCCTATCTCTCAATACCGCATGTTTGTATGCTTCTTTAAGGGGACCAGCCGGATACCCTCTTTCGGTGAACCTCTGACAAAGATCCCCCGCCTGTCTATGAAAGGCTTCACTTGTGGAACAATTACGTTTCAGTCTTAAGTACTGGCCCTTTGGTATCCCTCTTTTTAATGGTTCAGGATGGTGACTGGTCCAATGTAAAAAACTATTGGTCGCAGTCTTTTTTCTGAAAACCTGGGTTTCTATCTGCCCCCCAGTTCCCCTCATCAGAAGGACATCCAAAAAGGCCATTTGGTCAATGCCTATATCATAGGTAAATGACAGACCAACATCGTTCCTATTCAGGTATTTCACAAAATTCTGAAAGGAGCCGACTGTCCCGGTCCAAAGGACCAGGACATCGTCAATATAACGGCCCCAATAGATGATGTGTTTAATCCATCTTTAATACCTCCCATTAAAGATCTAATTCATCTTTAATGGGAGGTATTACCACCAGCTCAGGGGTACTGCGATGGGGTGCTCATGCGCCCCATCGTACGCCAATCTATACCTGGGCTGGTGGGAGGATACCATGGTGTTCCAGGAACCGCACTCGGAATGGATTAAACACATCATCTATTGGGGCCATTATATTGACGATGTCCTGGTCCTTTGGACCGGGACAGTCGGCTCCTTTCAGAATTTTGTGAAATACCTGAATAGGAACGATGTTGGTCTGTCATTTACCTATGATATAGGCATTGACCAAATGGCCTTTTTGGATGTCCTTCTGATGAGGGGAACTGGGGGGCAGATAGAAACCCAGGTTTTCAGAAAAAAGACTGCGACCAATAGTTTTTTACATTGGACCAGTCACCATCCTGAACCATTAAAAAGAGGGATACCAAAGGGCCAGTACTTAAGACTGAAACGTAATTGTTCCACAAGTGAAGCCTTTCATAGACAGGCGGGGGATCTTTGTCAGAGGTTCACCGAAAGAGGGTATCCGGCTGGTCCCCTTAAAGAAGCATACAAACATGCGGTATTGAGAGATAGGGAGGAGTTATTAGTAGCCAAAGATAAGGAAGAATTTGAGAATATTACGAGGGTCATTGGTACGTTTGATAATCATAATCGGGAGGTTTTCAAGATCTTAGAAAAACACTGGGGAATTTTGAGGGCGGACCCGAATCTGAAGGATTTCATTGGAGTACGGCCCATGATCACCTTCCGAAAGGGGAGGTCTCTAAAAGACAGGTTGGTACACAGTTTGTATCAGGCCCCACAAAAAGAAGGGACATGGTTAGACAGGAAGGTGAATGGAGTTTATAGATGCGGACGATGCAAGTTCTGCAATTGGATTTCACCGGGGAAGAAGGTAGTGTCGGCATGTACGCACCGTGAATATGATATTCGTGATTTCGCCAATTGTAGTACCGAGGGGGTTATTTATGTGGCCAAATGCACTTGCCCCTTGGACTACATTGGGAAAACGAAAAGAGAACTAAGAAAGCGGATCGGGGAACATCTGGGTGATGTACGAAATGAAAGGGATACCTCGATCTCACGACATGTCAGACAGGTGCATGGGGGAAATTTGAACTCCATAAGTTTTAAAATCATTGAAGTTGTCCCGGAGCCAATCAGAAAAGGAAACTGGAATAAACTCCTGCTACAAAAGGAAGCCAAATGGATATATCGTTTTGACTGTGTACATCCAAAAGGTCTGAATGAACAGCTGACATTCGGTTGTTTTTTATAAGAGGCGTCTGTATTGAGGAGATAAACACCCTAGACTACATGAGAATAATCTCTGATCTATACCCGTCAGGCTAATATTCTTCCGTAAAGGAAGAAGCCGTGTCTGGATGAGTGGAATTATTTTTCACCATCCTATTTTTGAATTAATTTATTTTATCTATAATTACCCCATTTTCTGAACCTATGGAGGGTGCTGATACATGGGAACCAACCCACTGGAAACATCTTTATGGTTTTTAGCATTGTTGCAGCAACTATCTTCGGTGGCCTCCTTTCCCCTAAACAATTCCCCCCCCCCTCCTCTCCCCTCTCCCCCCTCCTCCTTCTTGAACATATGAATTGAATATATAATGTCCGGGATCATGGCCTGTTCTGTTGTATGATCCGGAGGGAACATGTGGGTTTGTTTATTTCCGGTGTGACCTCCGGTTTTTCCCTGAAACGGTGATGTATTGGGATAATTAATTTGTTCTTTATCTATGTTAGTTTCCCTTGTACAGTACTGATAGGCTGTGGTTTGGGTTTGGACCTGAATTTGACCAACACTGTATTTAGGATTGGAGGGGGTGGGTATGTGTGGAGAGTTTGTGGGGGACGGCCCGCGCTGTCAGGTGATCTGTGGCGATGCCCACTTGGGCAGCGTGAGCTGGGATATGTGACGATTCAGACTACACATCACTTCCGGGTTTCCCCATGCCTTGCCGGGAGGAAGATGTGATGATCCGATGACGCAGTGCGTGGAGTCACATGACCCGGACGGGTCATGTGGGATTGTTTACTTCCGGTATGGGTTCCGGTTTCGTCCATATGGTGAGTGCATGTGCATTATAGTTCCGGGGTCCCGGGTAATGGGGCGGTCTGGGAGGTAACTGCCGGTCCGGACGGGGACGGCCTGCACGTTCAGGTGATATCGTGGCGACGCCCACCTGGGCAGCGTGAGCTGGGGTATGTGACGATTCAGACTACACGTCACTTCCGGTTTGTCAAAATGGTGACTGCACGTGTAGTATACATCCGGGGTTTCCCAGGTGACGGGGCGTTCCTGGAGGCGGTTGCCTAGTAAGACGGCAGCTAATTAACTGCATGTGGTATATGCATTCAGGGTTTCCCATGCTAATGGGGCGTTCCTGGAGGCGTTTGCCGAGCAGGACAGCCCCTATTTGATGGTATTTAAGGAGAGTGAGCCACATGGTAAGGCGTCCATTATATACATCCACATGGAGAGGTGTGTGCTGCTGAATGAGTAGCCCCCTTAACAGCTATCAGGTATGTTCTCCATGTGTCTTTCGGACTCTCTGTGTTGTGGTTTGGATTTGGGGTTCTGATATTTGTTTGTTCCACAGGCGATTGGGCCAGTTATTTTTCATTTGTCTCCTGATGAACCCTAACTAATTTTATGGGGAGAAACGCGTTGAGACTGAGACTATGTGAATCTATGTTATTGGGTTGAGGACCATGGAAAGCCCGGACGCCTCTACATTATAAAAAAAAGGACTACTGAGGGACTACTATTTTTGACTCAAATATCTCTCAGATAAGTTTATTTTTCCTATCTTTTCCTGACAATTGAAGCTATAACCCCTAGACTGAATTATAACATAAGGGAGACTAGGGACATTATAGAAGGGAAAGCCGCCGAGGAATGGGGGCACCTCATTACCTTTAGGGTGTATTGTGACTTTATGTTGCACCTCCATTGGCAGGTAGAGGAAAGAGAGAGTGAGGGTCATTTAGATCTTATACCTTGGCAGGATTATTATTGATACTAATTATGGAATAATTGTTTTGTTCCTCTGGGCAGATATCTTGGAGCTGTCCCATGGTCCTGGTATATGTTCTTTGTGTGTTGTATTTTTTCACAGGTGGAACTTTTTGAATTTTAAATGAATTTCAATAAATGGTGTTTTTATGAAATTTGAATTGAGGTAGTATTCTGGTTCTAGGTTGTCAGTTGGTTTGGAAGGGGAAACAAGTAAGTGTGTACAGCTCTCTCAGACATCGATAGCACCAACGTTGGATGAAGGCAACATCATGTCTCCACCTGCACTTTCCTCACAAACCTGCATTTTTCCAGGGACACCCTACTCAACACCGTCTACACACAGCAGCCAGATCTCTGTCCCTCAGATGTGGTCAAATAAAAGGCCATTTCCTGCGACCCATGATAAAGCTGAGAGGTTGACTCTATCCCTCTGTAAGCTCTTGGCTACCGAAATGCTGCCTTTCCGCCTAGTGGACACACAGGATTTTAGAGACCTTATGTCTGTCGCTGTGCCCCAGTACCAGATGCCTAGTCGCCACTACTTCTCTAAGAAAGGTGTGCCCGCGCTACACCAGCATGTCGCACACAACATCACCGGTTCCTTGAGAAACTCTGTGTGTGAATGGGTGCATTTCACCACCGATACTTGGACCAGTAAGCATGGACAGGGACGTTACATGTCGCTGACTGGGCACTGGGTAACTATGGTGATAGATGGTGAAGGGTCTGCTGCACAAGTCTTGCCGTCCCCACGACTTGTGTGTCAATCCTCTGTCTGTCCAAGTTCCGCCACTGCTTCTGCCTCCTCCACCTCATCTGGGTCCTCCACCACCGCCCCAAGCCTGCCTGGTCAGGCCACCAGCGTTCTCACTGCGCAGAAGGAATCACGCACCCCTCATTACTATGCTGGCAGCAGAGCTCAACGACATCAGGCGGTCTTTAGCTTGACATATCTTGGGAATAGGAGTCACACAGCTGAGGAGTTGTGGTCAGCTCTGCGGTCAGAGTTTAATAAATGGTTGTCTCCACTCAACCTGCAGCCTGGTAAGGCTGTGTGCGACAATGCTGCAAACCTGGGTGCGGCCCTTCGCCTGGGCAAGGTGACACACGTGCCTTGTATGGCTCACGTGTTGAACCTTGTCGTCCAGCAATTCTTAACACACTATCCCGGCCTAGATGGCCTTCTGACCAGGGCACAAAAACTGTCTGCTCACTTCCGCCGTTCAACCGCCGCAGCTGAGCGACTTGCATCTCTCCAGAAGTCTTTCGGCCTGCCGGTTCATCGCCAGAAATGCGATGTGGCGACACGCTGGAATTCGACTCTCCACATGTTACAGCGACTGTGGCAGCACCGCCGAGCCCTGGTGCAATACGTCATGACGTATAGCCTGGGCCAACGAGATGCAGAGGTGGGGCAGATCACCTTGATGGAGTGGTCTCAGATCAAGGACCTATGCACCCTTCTGCACAGTTTCGACATGGCGACGAATATGTTTAGCGCTGACAATGCCATTATCAGCATGACAATTCCAGTCATTTACATGCTGGAGCACACGCTAAACACTATTCGGAGTCAGGGGGTGGGACAACAGGAAGGGGAGAAACTACAGGAGGATTCATATGCGCAAGGGACAACAACATCACCAAGGTCCAGACGTTCATCATCACCAACACAGCAGGCATGGGACCATGGGGGACAGGGATCAACAAGGGCGCATAGTAGCAGGCGAAATGTTGAGGAAGGTGCAGGAGAACATGAAGAAATGGAGGACGAACTGTCCATGGACATGGAAGACTCAGCAGATGAGGGAGACCTTGGTCAAATTTCAGTTGAAAGAGGTTGGGGGGAGATGTCAGAGGAAGAAAGAACGGGTAGCACCTCTATGCCACAAACACAGCGTGGACTTGATCCGCATGGATGCGCAAGACACATGAGTGCCTTCTTGTTGCACCACCTCCAACATGACCCTCGTATTGTCAAAATTAGAAGTGATGATGACTACTGGATTGCCACACTATTAGATCCCCGGTACAAGTCCAAATTTTGTGACATAATTCCAGCCATAGAAAGGGACGCACGTATGCAGGAGTATCAGCAGATGCTGTTACTCGATCTTAGCTCGGCTTTTCCACCAAACAACCGTGCAGGTGCAGGGAGTGATTCTCCCAGTTGTAACTTGACAAACTTGGGACGGTCTCGTCATCTTCAACAGTCTACCCGTACCAGTAGGACTGTATCTGGTGCTGGTAACAGCAATTTTATGGAATCTTTTCATAATTTTTTTAGACCCTCCTTTGCAAGGCCACCAGAGACAACAAGTCTGACACTGTCTCAACGGCTGGAGAGGATGATACAGGAGTATCTCCAAATTAACATCGATGCCATGACTTTGCAAATGGAGCCTTGCTCCTTTTGGGCTTCAAATCTAGAAAAATGGCCAGAGCTCTCCAGTTACGCATTGGAGATTTTGTTGTGTCCAGCTGCCAGCGTTGTCTCTGAACGTGTCTTCAGTGCTGCTGGGTGTGTGCTGACAGATAAGCGCACGCGTCTGTCCAGTGACAATGTGGACAGACTAACGTTCATCAAAATGAACAAGTCATGGATCCACCAGGAATTTACTACCCCTGTGTCATCCTGGGGAGAGTAAATGCTTGTGGATTTGGAATGTGCTTGATGCAAATCAAAACATCCTGTTTGCAACTAGGGCACAAGTGCTGCCACTGATAAGGTGTCTGTGTGGCCCAATTTTTTGAAAAAAGGGAGACTCCGCTTGGAGTAACCCTTGCTTGCTGTGTTTTTTAAAAATGATCCAAGATGAACAGAGCTGGGATAAGGAAAGACTTTGCTACCTACCCCGGTGTCATCCTGGGGACGGTTAAGTATGGCGTATTTTTGAATGTGCTTGATGCAAATCTAGCTGTGAAGTGTACAACTAGGGCACAAGAGCTGCCACTGAATGGGTGGGTGTGTGTGGGGCACAATTTGTGGAAAAAAAGGGAGACTCCGCTTGGAGTAACCCTTGCTTGCTGTGTTTTTTAAAAATGATCCAAGATGAACAGAGCTGGGATCAGGAAAGACTTAGCTACCTACCCCGGTGTCATCCTGGGGATGGTTAAGAATAGCGTATTTTTGAATGTGCTTGATGCAAATCAAAACATCCTGTTTGCAACTAGGGCACAAGTGCTGCCACTGATAAGGTGTCTGTGTGGCCCAATTTTTTGAAAAAAGGGAGACTCCGCTTGGAGTAACCCTTGCTTGCTGTGTTTTTTAAAAATGATCCAAGATGAACAGAGCTGGGATAAGGAAAGACTTTGCTACCTACCCCGGTGTCATCCTAGGGACGGTTAAGTATGGCGTATCTTTGAATGTGCTTGATGCAAATCTAGTTGTGAAGTGTACAACTGGGGCACAAGTGCTGCCACTGAAGGGGTGTCTGTGTGGCCCAATTTGTGGAAAAAAGGGAGACTCCGCTTGGAGTCACCCTGCGGTGTTTTACATGATTTTAGAAGGGCATGCCATGCCTATATCTGTGTCTCGTCCTCTTTTTCCTCGTAACGCTGTTTTGTTTTCACATGAGAATTTGTCCTTGTCACTTTCCCATGTGTTTGTGTTGTGAGTTGTTTGTCACCTTTTGGACACCTTTGAGGGTGTTTTCTAGGTGTTTTTATGTGTTTGTGATTGCCTGCCATTGTTTCCTATGCAGTTTGAGTTCGGTTCGTCGAACGTTCGACGAACCGAACTCGAACGGGAGCTCCGTTCGGCGAACCGACCTCGAGCCGAACCGCGACCGGTTCGCTCATCTCTAGTCAGGACGTCACCAATGCAGCCTGTCAACAAAGGCCAGAGTATATGGACCTGGGGAGGAAGAGTAAAGGCTGCTTTACACGCAGCAACATCGCTAGCAATGTCGCTGGTGAAAGCCCCCGTCGGTTGTGCGTCACGGGCAAGTTTCCAAATGGCCCCCGGCAGAAAAAAAGATTCCCCACCCCTGATCTAATTAGTACAACATCTTTGGTCTTCTTAAAAATTGTTATTTCAGCATTTAAATAGAGACTGCAAAATCTGTAGTCCAGTCACAAATGGCCATTTCATCATCTAAAAAGAGATTGCTACTTCTAGAGTCCTGACAGTGATTGAAATTTCAGCATCTAAATGCTAATAGTTAAATTTCTGGTCCTGTGGCCGGCCCCAAATAGACATTTCAGCATATAAATAATGATTGATAATTCTGTGCTCCTGCCACAGTATCTCAGCAGAGATAAGATTTGGATACTTGTGTGGGCCTCAAACATATATACTGTATATATGGAGAGAAATACTAATTGATTGATAACCCTGTGCCCACTTCCAAAATTTAGGGGCAGACACCGTGAAAGTGGCATCAATTGCCCAGAGTACCCATAGTGTTGTGAGAGGATATGGACCACCTATCTGGCTAACCGCTACTCGGATGCCTCTGCTCTGTGCCAGTCATTGCACTGGCTGCCCATATATCACAGGATCCAATTCAAACTGCTTGTTCTCACCCACAAAGCTCTCCACAGTGCAGCACCCCCCTACATCTCCACCCTCCTCTCTGTCTATCATCCCACCCGTTCTCTACGCTCTGCAAATGACTTTCGACTAACATCCACACTAATTCGAACCTCCCACTCCCGAATCCAAGACTTCTTCCGAGCTGCACCAAACCTCTGGAACGCTCTACCCCAAGAAGTTAGGACAAATCACAACTTACTCAGCTTCAGACGCTCCCTAAAACCACATCTTTTTAGGGCGGCCTATCACACTCCCTAGCCAAACTAATTTCACCTAATCCCTCTACAACGTCTCAGAACATAACCCCACGTCAAACTCCATGGCACCCAAATTTATCTCAAGGCTCTGGCCAACTGGTCCAGGAAGCCATTATCTATCCCCCATGAGATGGCTGGATTGTCATTGTAAATAAGCACTTGTACCTTGCCCCTCCCCCCACCTCATTGTAGATTGTAAGCTCTCACGAGCAGGGTTGCCTTTTTCCTTTTAAATATTGTATCTTCTATAATTGTTACTTGTTTGTATATGTTTATGTATATGATATGTATATGTATATGAGCATCCTGAATTGTAAAGCGCTGCGGAATATGTTGGCGCTATAGAAATTAAGATTATTATTATTATTACCAGCATATTTAGCTTTCAAATTAATTTAAAATGAAGAGGTACCTTTCACTCATCTACCTCTCTTACTATCTTTAAACGTGTCTAACAACAGTCTATGAAGGTAATATTGGTGCCACCTGAGTGTAGCTGAGTAGAAAATAGTTTGAGCTGTTGCATGACATATGATGGCTCCCAGCACATCAGTCCTACACCTGTCACTCACCTACCTCTTAATTTTAAAGAAGTTGTCCAGTTACCAAAACTGATTTTTTTTTTCTCTGATAAATCTTGCTAACATGTGCCCCTCAACACATCTATTATGTTTTTTCAGCAAAATTAGGTTTTATTGTGCACTAGCAGCACATGCTCATTGCTGGCTCCAGCTCTGATGGGGTTAATCTCTCCTCTGACTTCCTGTGTTCAGTTCTTACAAGTTCCAGAATTCTTTGTGGCTCTAGGGCGGTGTCTAGCTTATCTAACACACCCCCCTCAGATCTCCACCCAAAGCCTCCTCCCTGCCTCTTCCCTGTGTGGATGAGAGAAATCACACAGAGACATCCGAAGCTGCCAGCTCTGCACACAACCAGGGGATGAAAGTGTGTGTGAGTGTGTGTGTGTTTGTGAGTGTTTGTGTGTGAGTGTGTGTGTGTGTGTGTGTGTTTTTGTGAGTGTTTGTGCGTGAGTGTGTGTGTGTTTGTGAGTGTTTGTGTGTGAGTGTGTGTGTGTGTTTTTGTGAGTGTTTGTGCGTGAGTGTGTGTGTGTGTTTGTGAGTGTTTGTGTGTGTTTGTGAGTGTTTGTGAGTGTTTGTGTGTGTTTGTGAGTGTTTGTGCAACATGTGAAAAAAATAGTTGGGGAAAAAAAAGTGACGGTGTGATGAGATTGCTTTTTTCCCTCTTGCCTAGTCTGTGTGTCGTCCGTATCATCCGCAAACCGCATATGACCGGATCCTGTGGATTAAATGTGCAACGCATGCAACCGTTATTTTACCGGATCCTTCTGCAGCGGGACACAGAATTTATCGGCCGGCGCTGGAGTCAGCTGACTCCTGATCTCACAGCCCGCACACGCGGCCTCACAGACAGGACCATCTTTTCAATGTCTTTAGTGTAGGATCGGATGGTACACGAAAGCACTTCCATGTGCATCCGTTCCTACAAAAAAAAAACATCGGATGCCGTATGTCCGCTCCGTTATTATGGAACATGTCCTATTGTGTTCCGTAATAACGAACCGTGACTCAATACAAGTCAATGGGTCCGCAAAATTCACGGAAGCAACACGGAAGCACTTCCATGTGACTTCCGTTGGGTGCCCGTGCAGTCAGTGTCCCGCTCCAGCCCCAGCCCCGCGGCTGCCCGCTCAGCAGTGTCAGCAGCGGCCCGCACTGCAGTGTCAGCAGCCGCGGGGATGACAAGCACTACCGTCAGGAGATTAGTAAGTTCATTACATACGGTGATGAAGTCCTGCCCTCCTGACGCCAGCGGTCGTCACTGCCTTCTATGCCCGCCGCTTGTCACATCACCTCTCGCTGTCGACCCGAGACTGTGACTAGTGGTAACGTCACGGGCCGCTCGCGATACTTTGTTTGTGAAGGCGGCGGTCATTGAACTCGGTGACAGCGCTGCTGTCAGGAGTTCAGCGATCATCGCAGGTAATATACCTCACTAACCTCCTGATAGCAGCAATCGTCATGCCCTGCAGTGACCTGGGCTGACCTATTGATGTTAGCTCAGGTCACTGCACGGCTCTCCCAGCAAATAGGGAATATTCTGTTCTTCATTGACTGGGACATTGACTATGGTATGGATCATCGTGGGACCCCTTGTATTACACCAGACCTGGATTTGTTTTTCTTTCTAATAAATTGGTGAAGGAGGGAATGTGTTGGGGAGTGTTTTTTCAAATAAAAATGTGTTTGTTGTCTATTTTTTTTTTTTTTTTATTACTGCCTGGGTTGGTGATGTCGGGTATCTGATACACGCCTGACATCACTAACTCCAGGGCTTGATGCCAGGTGACATTACACATCTGGTATTAACCCCATATATTACTCCGTTTGCCACCGCACCAGGGCAACGGGATGAGCTGGCGCGAAGCACCAGGACTGGCACATCTAATGGATGCGCTACTTTCTGGGGCGGCTGCAGCCTGCTATTTTTAGGCTGGGGAGTGTCCAATAGCGGTGAACCTCCCTAGTCTGAGAATATCAGACCACAGCTGTCCGCTTTACCTTGACTGGTGATCCAATTTCGGGGGACCCCGTGTTTTTTGTTTTAAATTATTTAGTTAATTTAAAATAACAGTGTGGGGGGGGCCTCTGTTTTGGATTACCAGCCAAGATGAAGCTGCCAGCTGTGGTTTGCAGGCTGCAGCCGTTTGCTTTACCCTAGCTGGCTACAAAAGATAGGGGGACCGCATGTCATTTTTTTTTTATTTTATTTTTTGGCTAAATACAAGACTAGCACCTTAGTGCCACATGACAGTCACAAAAGGGTGCCAGCTTAGAATATGCAGGGGGTAAGACATTATACAGTTAGGTCCAGAAATATTTGGACAGTGACACAAGTTTTGTTATTTTAGCTGTTTACAAAAACATGTTCAGAAATACAATTATATATATAATATGGGCTGAAAGTGCACACTCCCAGCTGCAATATGAGAGTTTTCACATCCAAATCGGAGAAAGGGTTTAGGAATCATAGCTCTGTAATGCATAGCCTCCTCTTTTTCAAGGGACCAAAAGTAATTGGACAAGGGATTCTAAGGGCTGCAATTAACTCTGAAGGCGTCTCCCTCGTTAACCTGTAATCAATGAAGTAGTTAAAAGGTCTGGGGTTGATTACAGGTGTGTGGTTTTGCATTTGGAAGCTGTTGCTGTGACCAGACAACATGCGGTCTAAGGAACTCTCAATTGAGGTGAAGCAGAACATCCTGAGGCTGAAAAAAGAAGAAAAAATCCATCAGAGAGATAGCAGACATGCTTGGAGTAGCAAAATCAACAGTCGGGTACATTTTGAGAAAAAAGGAATTGACTGGTGAGCTTGGGAACTCAAAAAGGCCTGGGCGTCCACGGATGACAACAGTGGTGGATGATCGCCGCATACTTTCTTTGGTGAAGAAGAACCCGTTCACAACATCAACTGAAGTCCAGAACACTCTCAGTGAAGTAGGTGTATATGTCTCTAAGTCAACAGTAAAGAGAAGACTCCATGAAAGTAAATACAAAGGGTTCACATCTAGATGCAAACCATTCATCAATTCCAAAAATAGACAGGCCAGAGTTAAATTTGCTGAAAAACACCTCATGAAGCCAGCTCAGTTCTGGAAAAGTATTCTATGGACAGATGAGACAAAGATCAACCTGTACCAGAATGATGGGAAGAAAAAAGTTTGGAGAAGAAAGGGAACGGCACATGATCCAAGGCACACCACATCCTCTGTAAAACATGGTGGAGGCAACGAAAGCTATGGGCATGCATGGCTTTCAATGGCACTGGGTCACTTGTGTTTATTGATGACATAACAGCAGACAAGAGTAGCCGGATGAATTCTGAAGTGTACCGGGATATACTTTCAGCCCAGATTCAGCCAAATGCCGCAAAGTTGATCGGACGGCGCTTCATAGTACAGATGGACAATGACCCCAAGCATACAGCCAAAGCTACCCAGGAGTTCATGAGTGCAAAAAAGTGGAACATTCTGCAATGGCCAAGTCAATGACCAGATCTTAACCCAATTGAGCATGCATTTCACTTGCTCAAATCCAGACTTAAGACGGAAAGACCCACAAACAAGCAAGACCTGAAGGCTGTGGCTGTAAAGGCCTGGCAAAGCATTAAGAAGGAGGAAACCCAGCGTTTGGTGATGTCCATGGGTTCCAGACTTAAGGCAGTGATTGCCTCCAAAGGATTCGCAACAAAATATTGAAAATAAAAATATTTTGTTTGGGTTTGGTTTATTTGTCCAATTACTTTTGACCTCCGAAAATGTGGAGTGTTTGTAAAGAAATGTGTACAATTCCCACAATTTCTATCAGATATTTTTGTTCAAACCTTCAAATTAAACGTTACAATCTGCACTTGAATTCTGTTGTAGAGATTTCATTTCAAATCTAATGTGGTGGCATGCAGAGCCCAACTCGCGAAAATTGTGTCACTGTCCAAATATTTCTGGACCTAACTGTATATGTATTTCTTATCTATGTATCTATCTATCTATCTATCTATATATGTATCCAGCGCTCTATTCATTCATTCATTCATTCATTCATCCCTCTATCTATCTATCCATCTCTATATCTACTCATCTATTTATCTTTCTTGCTGCTTCCGTTTTTTGCAGTCCGCAAAAAAACCCGGAAGGCACGCAGATGTCACACGGATGCCACTAGGATGCATCCGTGAAACAAAAGGACCGTTTTTTGTGGCCCGCAAAAACGGAACGGTCATGTGAATGTAGCCTTAACAGCAGTCGCTGCCTGCTGCCGATCACATGTGACCGTGTGCGGGCTGTGTGCGCGGGCTGTGTGTACAGGAGTTCAGCTGAGTTCAGATCAGCTGACTCAAGTGTCGGCCGATCAGGCTGGGGCCACACGGGGATTACTGCGATTCCCTCGCATTACACTCAGCTCACGCTCAGTACAGCAGAGCTGAGTGTCATGCGTGTGTCCCTGCGACTGAGGTCCGACTGTACGAGCAGACCTCAGCTGTGGGGGGCGGTCCGCCACTCGAGGGGTGGGCCAGCACTGAGGAGTGTTGGGAGGGATCTCTCTCCCTCTCTCCTCCGTAGTCCACCGATGTACCGCAAGTGCAGTGCGATTTTTCTCTCACCACATACACTTGAATGGGTAAAAGAGAGTCTTTCATTACAGTTGTAGCATGCTGCGATTGTTTTCTCGGTCCAATTAGGGCGGAGAAAATAATCACTCATGTGCGCTAACACACAGGCTAATATTGGTCCGAGTGGAATGCGATGTTTTATCGCACTCCACTCGCACTGTTTTTCTCGCCGTGTGGCTTAGACCTTACTTGTTTTGTGTCCCCCTGCATCCATCGCAGCGTGTGCAGGCTGGAGTTCAGCTGAGTTCAGATCAGCTGACTCCAGTGCTGGACTGAACTCCGCTGACCTCACAGCCCGTACACGCTGCAATGGATGCAGGGGGACACAGAACAAGTAATCGGCTGACACTGGAGTTATCTGATTACTTGGGATGAATTGAGCAGTAAAATGCTCTGGTGCTCGATGGGCGAAGCCCATGTCGATTTTTTTTTTAAAAATTCACTAAAAAAAAACAAACAAAAAATCACATTGTTTGTGGGCTCCCGCTGCATTTTCTATTGCTAAGGGTAACCCAAGCAGCTACTGGCTGCTAGCCCCCGCTGCTTGGTGTTACTTTCACTGGCAATAGAAATCCAGGGAAGCATTTTTTTTTTATAAAGGTTTTTGCCTGAAAACGTTCTTAAAAAAATGACGTGGGCTTCGCCATATTTTTGTATGCTAGCCAGGTACAGCAGGCAGCTACGGGCTGCCCCCAACCCCCAGCTGCCTATTTGTACCCGGCTGGAAACCAAAAATATAGAGAAGCCCTTTTTTTTTCTTATTTCATGAATTTCATGAAATAATTAAAAAAAAAAAATGACATGGGCTTCGCCGAATTTTTGAGTCCAGCCAGGTACAACTAGGCAGCTGGGGATTGGAATCCGCAGTGAAGGGTGCCCAAACTTTCTGGGCCCCCTGCTGCGAATTGCAGTCCACAGCCGCCCCAGAAAATGGCGCTTTCATAGAAGCGCCATCTTCTGGCGCTGTTTCCAACTCTTCCAGTGGCCCTGGTGGCAGGTGGCACGCTGGGTAATAAGGGGTTAATACCAGCTATGTTTTACCAGCTGGTATAAAGCCCGAGATTCTTAATGTCAGGCCAAGTTTGACCTGGCCATTAAGAATCTCCAATAAAGGGTTTAAAAAAAAAAAAAGACCACACTGAGAAAAATACTTTATTAGAAATAAATACACAGACACAGTAGGGACTCCATGTTTATTACTCCCTCTCACCCCTCCACGATGGAGAGATTTCTGTACTGACCATGCCAGGAGAGAGCGAGGGAAAAGAGAGAGAGCGAGGGGGGGAGGAAAAGAAAGCGAGGGGGGAAGGAAAAGAGAGCGAGGCGGGGGAGGAAAAGAGAGCGAGGGGGGGAGGAAAAGAGAGCGCGGGGGGGAGGAAAAGAGAGCGCGGGGGGGAGGAAAAGAGAGTGCGGGGGGGAGGAAAAGAGAGCGCGGGGAGGAGGAAAAGAGAGCGAGGGGGGAGGAAAAGAGAGCGAGGGGGAAGGAAAAGAGAGCGAGGGGGGAGGAAAAGAGAGCGAGGGGGGGGAGGAAAAGAGCGCGTGGGGGGAAGAAAAAGAGCGCGGGAGGAGGAAAAGAGAGCGCGGGGGGAGGAAAAGAGAGTGTGGGGGGGAGGAAAAGAGAGTGAGTGGGGGAGGAAAAGAGAGCGAGTGGGGGAGGAAAAGAGAGCGAGGGGCGGAGTAAAAAAGAGCGAGGGGGGGAGGAAAAGAGAGCGAGGGGGGGGAGGAAAAGAGAGCGAGGGGGGGAGGAAAAGAGAGCGAGGGGGGAGGGAAAGAGAGTGCGGGGGGGAGGAAAAGAGTGAGGGGGGGAAGAGAGCGAGGGGGGGAAGAGAGCAAGGTAAAAGAGAGGGGAGAGGAGAGAGAGATAAGAGGGGGGCAGAGAAGAGGGGGAAGAGGGGAGGGGGAGAAGAGTGGGGGGAGAGAAGAGAGTGGGGGAAAGAACGGGGGGGGGGCAGAGGTGCTCTGTCACCAACTGTCTCCACTCTGTGACTTGTGGTGCAGGTGACAGAGTGCAGACAGTTGGTCCCATGCAGCAGGACAGATGGTAGAGCACAGCGGTGACATGCCTGTCAGTGTCTTGCTGCTGGGAGGAGCAGATGATCACACTGCCCGACACCGGCCGCTCTCCTGACATCGCAGCAGAGCGGGTGGGTGGACAGTGTGATCACATACTTACGTGCAGGGGGGGATTCAGCTGAAGAACCCCCCCCCCTGTACTGCACACTGGCGCCCCGTGCCTCACCATCTGCAGGACGCCGGCTCCACACTGACGTCCTCCGGATCCTCCCCTCGATACTGGGCTGTGATGTGCGGTAGTCACCGCCCACAGCCCTGTCACTCAATCTGAGTGGTGCCAGCCTCCTCTGACGTACCCGTCTTGTTTGAGAGCCCGGAAGTGCCGGGACATCAGAGGATGCTGGCGGCCACAGCTCCAGGGGGTCATGTGACCGGCACTGAGCGTGCAGGATAGCGCCGCTCAGTGCCAGAACTGGAAACAGAAGACAATGGAGAAAACGCCTAGAAAGGTAAGTAGAACTCCTACAGAAAATAAAAAAATGGGTGAACCACCCCTTTAACTTCATTTGAAAGCTGTAAATACTGTCTCTGACCTTGTCTCATGCATGACCTAGGACTGACTGCTGCTCCATTATACTACTTGTAGTCTAGGACAATTAATGCTTCTTTCCTGGTATCTGCCCCTAATTTTAAGAAATGTGGATGATAATGTACCGCCCCGTGCTCGGCAGCTGAGCTGCTCGGATCCGGACCTTCAGTGGGTGGCTCGAGGGTCTCCGGACCCGGGGGTCTCGCGGTCACCTCAACTGAAAAGGGGGTTGTGTTTTGGGGATGTAGGTGTACGGCCATCCACGGGATGTGGTGAAGGTGGACACCATCGCTGCAGTTACGGGGCACCCGGGGGAGATGTTGCGCAGCAAGTTGTTAACCCCTCCGTGGGCAGGGATGGTGGCCCCGGGACCCGTTGGGGAGGAGATGTTTGGCGGTGCAGGGAGATGGGCAACCGGAGGGTGCTGTTGTACTCACTAGTAAACACACGAGTCGCTGGTAAACCAAGGTGATGGTGGTCGGTGCCCACAGCTGGCTGCAGTCTGGTCCCCCACCCCACTGGTGGTCTTTGTCTTTCTCCTGGATCTGTGTAGGATGGTGGACTACCTGAGCTTACAACTTCAGGAGTCCGCTCCCGGCTTGTGGTCGCCTAAGGGGCCCTTTGCCTGCAGATGCTGGCCCGTGGGATCTCTGAGCTGTGGTGGTGGCCTTCTATCCCCCTCGTTGGGTTGTTGCCTTCAGTCGGGACTTTGGGTGGCACAGGACCTCTAGTCCTGGCCTCAATCAGTTAATTAGCTAGCCCCTAGTAGCTTCTGGACCTAGCTTCAGGGTCTGAGTACCCCCCTTTGTGCTCCGGTTTCCGAGTCGGTTCACTGGGTCAGTACCGGCGGGCTAAAACCCTGTCCCGGTCCACCTCCGTTCCACCGAGCCGTCTTTCCTGCTTCTGCAGACGGAGACCGCCGTCTGCCTCCTAGCCAAAGGTACCAGGGCTCCTACCCTGGCACCTGCTCAAATTGGGTTCTCTCCTCTGCTGGAGCTGCACACAGCTCCAGCCCACACACCTCTCCAACTTGAACTCTGAAACTGAACTGTTTACTTTCCCGCCCTAGGCTGTCTGAGACTCCTAGGTGGGCATCTTCCAACCGCCTGGTTCCGCCCCCTGATGTGTCCATCAAGCCCTGAGGGGGTGACTAGGGTTTTAGTGTTTGGCTGTATGTTACCTATGCGGGACAGGTGTAATGCGGGACCCTATTCGTGACTACCTGGCCCGGCCAGGGCATCACAATAATGTTTTTCCTGTAGCAGTAAGGCTCCCAGTCTGGCTGGCATGCAGCTACCTTTCACTCATCTAGCTCTTTTATTATCCTTAACTGTGTCTAGTAATAACAATCTATGAAGCTAATATTGGTGCCACCTGAGTGAGTTGGAGTAGAAAAGTAGTTTGAGCTGGTGCATGAGTTATGAGGGCTCCCAGTCCACCAGACCTACACCTGTCACTCATCCACATCAATATTTCTTATGTTAATAGTCTAGGAAGCTAATGGCTGTACAACAACAGTGTGGCTCCACGGTAAAATAGTTTGTGCTGTTTTGGCAGCTTGTAGGCCTCCCTAAAGGTGTTGTCTATGCCTCTGCTTTTGCCTCCCATTGAATTCAATGGGGTTCGGTGAACTGTTTAACGAACACAGGTAAATTCAGCGAACATGAATTGAACCTTGGGAGGTTCACTCATCTCTTATAAAGAAGCATCCCAGGAATAAGTTAACTTGCACAATGTGACAACGCTAGGTACACTCTGCTTGTTATTGATTTAGGTATGTCCTCCCCTTGCTGCACCTTTACCACTTCACTTTTAACAGGACAGAATGAGAAAGTGTCAATGTCAAATTTAAGAAAGCGCTTTGGCAAATGGAAATTCCCATATAGTTTACCATAAGAATAATAGACAGGCCAGAAGCTAAGTTTCTGAATTTGACAAAGGCAGGTTTTTATGTACAAAAGCAAAACCAAAAAAATAAGCTGGACCACTTGCTAGTATAAGTGTAATATGTAGTTGCACACTTACACTGCAGCCTTTAAAGGGAACCTGTCAGCAGAAATTTTGCCCTAACCTAAAGTTTCCCCCTCTGCAGCTCCTGGGCTGCATTCTAGCAAGGTTGCTATAGTTATTCTGCCCCCTTTTAGATCAAAATAAATAGTTTATAAAGTGCTACCTTTCAGTTTGAAAATCTTGTTAATGGTACACGGGGGCGGGCTGTCTGTCCGTTACTGTCACTCCTGCCGCTTTAGGCCGTCCCCCAATGCTCATTTACATACCTCAAGACGCCGCCCAGTGCGTTCGATGTCTCGCGCACGCGCCGTGCCACTGTAGCGGGACTGTGCACAGTGGGACCGCTGGTGACGTTGCGCAAGCACGAGATTATGGGCGGTGCTGTGATTTTCATCAGCAAGCTCCCACCCATAATCTCGTGCCCGCGCTTTCCCCTCTGCCTCCACCGTTCTGCGCATGTCCTGGCCAGATGACCCAACGTCACCTCTTTCCCATCTGGCCCTGGAGCAGGAAATAGATGGGAGGAGTGGAGCAGGACACCACCGATCATCTGGTCATCTGGCCAGGGCATGCGCAAAAAGTTGGAGGTAGAGGGGAAAGCGCGAGCATGAGATTATGGGCGGGAGCTTGCTGATGAAAATCACAGCTCCGCCCATAATCTCGTGCCTGCGCAATGTCACCAGCGGTCCCACTGTGCACAGTCCCACTACAGTGGCACGGCGCATGCGCGAGACATCGGACGCACTGGGCGGCATCCTGAGGTATGTAAATGAGCGTTGGAGGACGGCCTAAAGCGGCAGAAGGGACAGTAACGGACAACAGACAGCCCGCCCCCGTGTACGATTAACAAGATTTTCAAACTGAAAGGTACCACTTTATAAACTATTTATTTTGATCTAAAAGGGGGCAGAATAACTATAGGAACCTTGCTAGAATGCAGCCCAGGAGCTGCAGAGGGGGAAACTTTAGGTTTAGGGCAAAATTTCTGCTGACAGGTTCCCTTTAAAGGCTGCAGTGTAAGTGTGCAACTACATATTAACACTTAAGCTCCCAGAATCTGAGTCCATGCTGAGGGGACATCTTTTCCTTCATATAATCACCTCCACAAAGGAGTGAAGCTGAACATGGGCTCTCCTGCATACTGGTTTTCTATGTGCTTCCAGTCAGAACCAGTGTAACCTGACCTCAATGGCACAAACTCTGTCTGTCCTTACCCCTGCAATAGGGAACGGTAGCGCCAAAACTGTGAATAGCTTTATACTACTGTGTCACCACAGGGAGCTGACCTGTGAAGGTGCCCCTATCAGCGAAGCATTACCTGGACTGTGCATTATATTACCTCCTACAGCAAGTGAGAACTGTACTCCAGCCGCCCTGAGAGGCCTAAGCTTGCTTATTTCATGAGGAGAAGACGCCTACTTTCAAAGGCAGAATACTAGGTCCAGTGACCCACTTCAGCTACTGTGAAGTACCATCTGCTGCCTATGGAACTACATATCCCAGCTGGCCCCTCTGCAACATCTGCTGCAAACCTCAGTCTGTCACCGCAATTTTTGGCGTCATGAACAGGATTCATCTTTGTACCCACATCAAAGACTCTGTCCAATTGTGAGCATCTACATCATGAGTGACCCCAGCGACAACAGCCATGCTGGTGCTAGCAGCCCTTCTGTGCCAGTAACATGCAATATGCCATTCTCTGTCCGATTTTATACAGGGGCACCATGGTTGCCATGCTACAAGGGAAAACTGCACGCCTTCAAGGACTTCAATGAAAAATTGCTGGCTCTCTTTCTCTTTTATCCCCTGTCTCTAGAACAGCAAGTGCAAATCCTGCTAGGTCAGCTGGAAGGTGTTGCTACCAGGGAAGTCTAATCCTGGCCCCATCAGAGAAAAAAAATACGTGAGCAAATTCTGGCAAAACTGAAGGATGCCTTTGATGTCACATCCATCTCTGAAGTAAAGATGAGATTCTTCGCTAGATGACAGAAACCTGGTGAGACCCTACAGGACTATGCTTTATCCCTATAAGAGGCTTTTTCTGCTGTGCTACAGGGTGACCCCTGTGAAAGTGTGGACTCTGACAAAATTCTGATAGACCATTTCATAGAGGGGGTGAATTCTGAACTGCTGCAGAGCCAACTCTACATGCTTGCTGCTCAACATCGCAGCTTCACCTTTGCTGATTTTAAGACTCTAGCCATCCACGTCCTGGGAAATAAACATTCACATGGAAACTCTGTCATATTTGCTCCCAAAAGCTGGGTCTACTCCTGGTACCCCTCTGTCTTTTCTGATGACATCACCAGGTACCATGCAAGCTACGCAAGTTGTGCAGACTCCAGATGCAAGCTCCAAGGCATCTCATGAGGCCCGTGTAGATGACATTGCCAGAGATCAAAGATTGGTTGGAAGCCACAGACTGTAGAAAGGAATCGACTAAAACTTTGTCTGAAGGAAGAACTCCTGAAAGAGTCTCCACTTCTTAAGTCACCTTTGATTGGAACACAAAATCCTCTCGATGCATCAGAAAGACTGCCGAGCCACGCTGAACTTATCTTTGCTCCGCAATTTTTGTTTTTTTAGCTATTATCAGTTCGTTCTTACCTCAACTCAGGGAATTTTTCTTCCATTTGAAGAAACCACAGAACCCGAATTGACCTCCAGTCAATGGACTGTACCATTAAGACGCTCCAAATGGAGTACAAAAGGTATCCCACCTGCTCAGTACAGGGACTAAATCCCTCACCATACATACTATTTGAATAATATGCCCTGTTGGCATTTACATACTCAGATTTACCATATTAATGTATGCTCTTTTTCGATTTACATGTAATATTATAGGTATTGCTAAAGATGTTGTTTATGCTAATGTTTATCTTCCTATAGCATTTTATCATCTATATTACTAATTTTATAATTTGTACAAGGCTCCACCCTCCAACCATACGCCGAGGATGGCTTTTCTTAAGAGGGTGAGTTTGTGGTATCCCGGTACCCGTTCTACTGCTGCTGAGTTAAACATTTGTCGTGTGGCAGTAGATCTGTTCCAGTGTGCCAGAATTACTTTGTCCAAATTATCCCTCCAGAGAGGAAGGAGAGAAAGTCTAGTGCCACCTATTGGAAGTAGCAATCCTAAAAGTCATAAGTGGCTTTTTAAACAAGCCTTTTCATAAGACTTAGGATTTATTGCCAGATCAAAATCCCAATTTGCAGACACGGTGTTTCGGGGTGATTGCCCCTCGTCAGTGCAAAGTGTGGGTATATGATCTGGCTTATGAGAAGCTATGTGGGGACCACGTGAAAGACTATTCTCCTTATGGAGAGCTGACAAACCAGTCTGGCTGTCAGTAAGGGGACTTATAGCTGCAGTGCCCCTCTGTGGGTCAGGCAGTATGATTTGCACTGTGTTATGTTCGTTCACTGAGGATTGTTAATTGTACTTTGCTGCCATCTAATGATCAATGTATGCGTATGAAAGTCAGGCGTTCATTCTCCTAACAAGCTAGCATGGCAACGGCTGGGAGGAGTCTCCCACCTCACGTCTAGTAAGCTGGATCAAACAGATCTAGTGAGGAGACAGAAGAAGATTGCGGTGACCCACTGGGGAGGCGCCAGATGTTGCAGAGGGACCAGTTGTAGTTATGGGCAGTCCGGCTCTTTTTGGTGATCCGGTTCCCATGGCTCCGCTCACCAAAAAGAGGCGACTCATTCGGATCGTTCTCGGCTCCTTATTAAATATGTGTTCACCCCAGGTGAACACATATTTAAGATTATAGTGACGCCGCTGAAACCACACTCACCCGCGGCTAAACCCCGCCCACTTACAAGGGACCAATTAGATTGCGGAGTGGGCGGGGTTTAGATACGCGTGGATGGGGTTTCAGCGACGAAAAGAGCCGTTTACCGATTTTAGTGGTTCACTTTGGTGATCCGGCTCCTGTCAGTCACAGCAGGGAGCCGGATCTTTGTGTCGGATCGTTCGCGACAGACACATCACTAGCCAGTTGGGATATGTAGTTCTACTGGCAGCAGATGGTACTGTCACGGTAGCGGAAATTGCTCGCTGGACCGCTAAACGCTTCCCTCATGTCCAAAACAATTGTCAATAGCAGGAGGTGGCAGTTACGGAGATAGTATAGGACCCTCCAGGGGCGCTCCTATGGAGGTGGTGTCTGGGTGCAGGTGTTGGAGTGCCTTTGATGTTTGTGTAGTTACAAGCAGCCAGACATAAGGGTGAACTTCATCAACACTTTACTGAAGGAAACAGGCTACAGTCTCTCTCAAAGGAAACGAGGCAGCAGTTCACTGTATAGGGTACATTTAGTATTTTGCCTATGAAAGTAGGCGTCTTCTCATGAAATAAGCAAGCTTAGGCCTCTCAGGGCGGCTGGAGTACAGTTCTCCTCACTTGCTGTAGGAGGTAATATAATGCACAGTCCAGGTAATGCTTCGCTATTAGGGGGATCTTCACGGGTCGGCTCCCTGTGGTGACACAATAGTAGTATAAAGCTACTCACAATTTTAGCGCTACCTTTCCCTATTGCAGGGGGTAGTGCAGTCAGAGTTTATGGCATAGAAGTCACGTTACACTAGTTATGGCTGAAAGGGCATAGAAAACCGGTATGTAGGAGAGCCCATGTTCAGCTTTATCTCTCCTGGCTTTATGTAGCTTCACTCCTTTGTGGAGGTGATTATATGAAGGAAAAGATGTCCCCTCAGCATGGGCTCAGATTCCGGGAGCTTCTTCTCTGTCCCCTGACTAGACCTGTATGAACCAGTTTTTCTGGAGTGTCAGCTCTGAGGTGAAGACTCCTCCCAGCCATTGCCATGGCAGCTTCTTGTGAGGAAAACGAACACCTGACTTATTATTTATTTATTTATATTTATTTTTTTTTTAAAAAAAATCCTCCTGAAGGCTTATTTACTTTTCCTTATTAAAAGTTTAAATACAACTTTCTGCAATAACAGCTTTCTGTAACATGTCATATTTAATTCATGTTATGTACTAGGTCAAAATGGTACAGCTGTGGCTATAATATAGGCATGACTGCCACCAGGAATTTCATAGCCCCATACTGGCAACATTTTTGGGTCCCTTTGAGACTCTTCCCAGGCCCACTGCCACCCTTGAAAATTCTCCCCAGCCTCACCAATCACACATTAAGGCTATGTGCCCACGCTGCGGATTTCGCGCGGATTTTCCGAAAATCTGCAGCAGCAGCACTTCCAAGCCATTTCAATGGCATTTTGGAAATGCTGTGTCTATGCTGCGGATTTTTCCGCGGATTTTGATCCGGAAAAATCTGTAGCATGTCAATTATTGTTGCGGATTTTGGTGCGAATTTTGGGCATAGAATGGGGAAAAAAAAAAAAAAAAATCCGCATCAAAATCCGCGGTAAATCCGCGGCAGAAAAAGGTGCGGATTTGCCGCGAAAGTCGCGGATTTTCATGCAGAAAAATCCGCAGCAACATTCTACCGTGGACACATAGCCTAACAGTTCCCATCAAACACTATCTGCTGGGTGTATGTATTCACACATGTATATAGTCATGGCTGAAAGTGTTGGCACCCTTGAAATTGTTCAAGAAAATGAAGTATTTCCCCATATAAAATACAGCCACTACATCTCCTCTCTCCATAATCTCTCCCACACTGCAACTCTGTATAATATCTCCCCACATACACTGGCCCTCTGCATAATACACACTACACTACCTCTCTGTATAATATCCTCCCACAACACACTCTGATCCTCTCTATAATATCCCCACACACTGTCCCTAGCAATACAGTGGCCCCTCCACAATCTCCCTATTATGTGCCCTTGCAGTAACACTTTGCACCCTTCCCTTCCATCTCATCCTAGAGTAAATGGGAGGGCATTACTTTTTAGCTCCACCATGGAGCACTTACCATTCCAAACCACCTCTGTGCAACTCGCAGCACTGTGATAAGATCGCAACGCGATGACCTCATCATGTTGGTGCACGTCAGGTGAAGATGACACTCACTGCTCTGCCGCACCACATGGCAAATCTGCATGCAGTACGACTGAAGCACATTGCATGCAAATTATCCATGTGGTTGTGTTCAGTGCACTCTCACCCAGTGGCCAAAGCAACAGAGGGCAGCTAGCAGCATCTGAATCACTGATTATGTTGACACTGCTGGCCCCTTCTGATGCAGACATTATATGCTGGGTCAGTGCATGCCACCACATAGCTAATTCGCATGTGGTGAGCTGTTGCATGTAAGTTAGCCATGTGGTGGTGCCAGAGCACTGTACATCATCCATTAGCTGCAGCTCTCATGCTATGACTGGGGCCCAGGGTTTAATAAAGCTAAGTAATTACCCCAGGCCTGTCTACCCCCCTCCTCTTCACCAGAAAGGGCAGCAATGCCCTGATGGTAGCCCTGGATATAGGTGGCGAGTGCATGGAGTCTGTGAGCTACTGAATTAGTCGTGGAAAGTGAGAGGTATTGCTGCTAAGCATAGCAAACAAACTAGCTCTGTAAGACCATGGTCAGATGTTCAGCATTTGGCCAGTATTTGTTTCACTCCTGATCTTGGCTAGTAATCAGCAGAAAAAGTAACAACATGTGCACCACTCCTGCATTTTTCATCCATGCCAGATTCTGGCTTACAAATACTGGAGGTAAACATTTCAAATACTGAACATGGGTGACCATTGTCCTAAAGTCAACCTGTTGCTTCCTGTGAGGTTGCTGAAACCACAGTTTGTTGTCTCCTTGGGTCTGAGGGTACTTTCACACTTGCGTTAATTACCTTCAGTCACAATCCGCCCTTTTGGAAAACAGCGGAATCCATTAACGGATTCTGCTGTTTCCCATACACTTGTATGGATGACGGATTATGCCAAAAGTACCTACGCTGCTTCCGGCAGGCAGCAGGAACGCAGCATGTAACTTTTTTTGAGCAGCGGAATCCTTGATTTTGATCACTACGCATGCTCATTTTTTTTTTTTTTTTTTTTTTTTTAACATTCAGCTGAGCGCCCGGCAGCCGGCTATTGAGCGCTTAGTCTGCTGCCGGTAAAACTGTAAAGAAAAAAGAAAAAAAAAAAGCTTTCCGTTGTTTTATATGATCAGTTGTGCCATTATATGCAACGCATCAGTTACAAGACGCAATGCAACGGATGCCGTTCAACGCAAGTGTGAAACTAACCTTACCTGTCAACTGTGCATGTGGTCATCCTTCCTCCATTAGAAAAGTAGGCAACTTGGGTCAAAGGGACATCATAGTCTATTTACAAAGGGGTATAACATTACATATTTCTATTCATACAGAGCTTCTGCCCTCTCCAAATGCTAATATAGCACCCATTGGGCAAGGGGTTGAATTCTCTTCGCCGGGCCTGGTAATGTCAGGTCTTGGGTTATCATGGGTTGCCCTGCCCAGTTTCGTGGCCCTTAGGCCTACAATAAAAGGAAGGGATGAGGATGATGGTGGGAGGGGGATGATTTGTCTCGGGACGCCATCTGCGGTACGTGACCAGGGATTAGCTGCCGCCCCTGTTGCTGTCCTCTGTGGGGGGGGGGGGGGGGGGGGGGGTTAATGGTTGTAGCAGCTAAGATATTTCTGCTCCCCACAGCTGGAACGGGCCCCGGGGCAGATGATGAGGGGAGTAGTGGCCGTTAGCCCTGACATGTGGGGCGACACAAGAACAGGCAGACAATCTCTGCGGTTTCAAGGTTTCTTTACTCACACAGTCCCGGCTGCCACTCCCAGAGTACCTAACCAATTCAAGGACACCACCGGTGTTCCCACTGTGAGTCCCTTCTGGTCTGGGTCCCTCTAATCCCAGTATAGGTGGAATGGGCTGCGGGTGTTTCCTGCACTCTCAGCAGACCCTGGAATCCCATACAGCTGAAAAGAACCCGGGACAAGCTACCTGCTTCAAGCCGCGGGTCCTATGGCGCTCCCAAAAGTGTGAGGTAAAAAAGATTGGACAGAGGTCCTGACTGTCACGCACCCGAAGCTGTGCCTGGGGTTGACAGAACAGTCGCATCTAATAGAAGCGGCCATTCTGGGCGGCTGCTGGCTGATATTGTTAGGCTGAGGGACTCCCTATAACGTAGAGCTCCCCATCCTGAGAATACCAGCCTTCAGTTGTATGGCTTCTTCTGGCTGGTATTAAAATTAGGGGAGACTGCACGCCTTTTTTTTTTAATTATTTATTTTACTGCACAGCATACACGCCCACTGGCTGCTGTGATTGGTTGCAGTCAGACACGCCCCCACGCTGAGTGACAGCTGTCTCACTGCAACCAATCATAGGTGCCGGTGGGTGGGTAAAGCAGGGAAAACAAGATTGAATAATGAGCGGCCGGCTTTTTCAAAAGAGGAGAAGCCGCCGGAGCAGTGTGAACGCCGTGCAGCGCCGCGCTGGTGATCAGGGATCGGTGAGTATGAGAGAGGGCGAGGGCGGGGGGGGGGGGGGGGGGGAGTAAAGACCGACATGGACAGAGTAACCGACCGACCGAAAGAGAATAGAGACAGAGATGGAGAGACCGACTGACAGAATAGTAATTGACAGACATTGTGAGACATCACTTGTTTCCAGTGTTTTAGGAAACATGCGAGAAATGTATTTAGAACATCGGATGTCACTAGGATGGTGTGAATGCCGTCCCGTGACATCCGATTATTTACACGCTCCCATAGACTTTCATTGGAGAGACTCGCAGTAGAAACTCGCAAAAAAGCAGCATGCTGCGCTTCTCAGTCCGATTAGGACTGGAGGGGGAAAAAAAAAAAAAAAAAAAAAAAAAACACGAAATGCAAGCTGAATCAGTCACTAACATGTGTCCGATTCCAATGCGAGATTTTTCTCGCATTGCTCTACTGCGAGACACTCGCAAGTGAAAAGGCACCCTAACTTTCTCACATCCACAAACACCAGTGATTAACCTCTTCTTACCCAGGAGAACATATATCTTAAGTGCGATGCAGTACCCTGTGGCAACTGAAACCCCAGGGTGCCACGCTAAGGGTGGAAACACATCTATGCGAGTAAAATCGGTCCGACTGGGCTGAAAAAAAACTCGGCTGATTTTAGTTCACGTTAGGTGCGAGTGCAACGCAAGTGCGATGCTTTTTGCTCGCGTGTGTGTTGCGATTGCGATGCTAGTTTCATGCAACATCTTAATTAGATAAAAGCTATTACACATGTGTCATTTAATTAACCTATAGGAATGTGCTGTCACATTCATCTAATGAGCGAAGTTACTGCCACAGTCGCAAATGTGAACGCTGGTGCGCGTGTGTGATGCTACTTTTAATCCCCTTCCATAGGAAATCATTGGGACAAATGGTGCGAGAAACTCGCAAAAAACCAGCACGCTGCGATTTTCTCGGTCCGATTTGGACTGAGAAAAAAAAAAAAAAAAAAAAACAAAAAAAAAAAAAAAAAACTCAGATTAGAGCTGAATCATTCACTAACATAGGTCCGATTCCAATGCGAGTTTTTCTCGCATTGCTCTACTGCGAGAAACTCGCAAGTGAGAAGCAGCCCTAACATGAATCATCTCCTACATTCCCTTTGAAGGTGGCTTTACACATTGCAACATCGCAAAACGACATTGCTGTAACGTCACCGGTTTTGTGGCGTAATAGCGACCTCCCCAGCACATTGGAGTGTGTGAAACACATCAGCGACCTGGCCCCTGCTGTGAAGTTGCTGATCGCTACAAATTGTTCAGGACCATTCTTTGGTCCTTTGTTTCCCGGTGTGCAGCATGATCGCTAGAAAGTCTGTGTGTAAAGGGGACTTAAAATGTGCAGGCAGCAGGAGCCGGCTTCTGCGGACACTGGTAACCATGGTAAACATCGGGTAACCAAGAAGCCCTGTCCTTGGTTACCCGATATTTACCTTCGTTACCAGCCTCTGCCGCTCTCACTGTCAGTGCAGACTCCTGCTCCTTGCATGTGTAGCAGAGTACACATCGGGTAATTAACCCCATGTGTGCTGTAACTAGGAGAGCAAGGAGCCAGCGCTGAGCAGTGAGCGCTGCTCCCTGCACGTGTAGCTACAGCACACATCGGGTAATTAACCCCATGAGTACTGTAGCTAGGAGAGCAGGGAGCAGCACTAAGCAGTGTGCGCGGCTCCTGCGTGCGCTGGTAACCAAGGTAAATATCGGGTTGGTTACCCGATATTTACCTTAGTTACCAAGCGCTGCATCGCTTCAGTAAGTTGCTGCTGGCTGGGGGCTGGTCACTGGTTGCTGGTGACAGCTCACCAGCAACCCGTGTAGCCACGCTCCAGCGATCCCTGCCAGGTCAGGTTGCTGGTGGGATCGCTGGAGCGTCTGACTGACCTCTCACCAGCAACCTCCTAGCAACTTACCAGCGATCCCTCTCAGGTTGGGATCGCTGAAAGTCTGTGTAAAGGGGCCTTTAGTTTTGTGCCAACGTTACACTTCATGGATTGCTTTATTCTGTAAAGTAGTTGGAACTGCATTTCCTGTAGACCCTACACCTCTAGTGTTCCTTGATAAGACGCAGCAAAACATGTAGGATTTTGAAAAGCTCATCCTCCCAGTACCCAGTTTTCCTAGAGCAGAGTTTCCAAAATTCTAGTATTTAGAGCCCTCCAACAAATCATGTATTGCACTGGTGATTGAATTAATATATTTAAAAAAAAAAAAAAAAAGTTCGGAAACTACCACTGGTTCTTCTACCTTTTCAATACTAAAGAAATCCTGAAACATGATCTATTGGGAGGCTGTGAGAACTAGAGAGAGTGGGAACGTTAGGAGTCGGTGCAGAATTTTCTGCATCTCTTGGCAGGAAAAAAAACAGGCAATACCTTTTTTTTTTTTTTTTTTTTACAGATTTTTCCCATTCATTAGAATGTGCAATATCTGCAGTAAAAATGCTGAAAGTAATGTCATGGAGCATATTTATTTCTGCACCAAATCTACTTAACCAATATACTTAATGATTGCGCTACACTTCAGGACTCAGTTCAAAAGATGCCAAGTTCACACAGGGCATCTTTTGCTGCATTTTTGAGGTCACAAAGATGCACCTAAATTTATGCATTTCCTTCTCTCAGCAAAGTCTATGGGATTTCGATTGTACTGTCCACACTGCATCTTTTGTTGGCTGCGTGTTTTTTTTTTTTTTTTTTTTTTTTTTTAAGATGCACCTCAAGATGCAATTCTTTTTGCATTTTCCAGCATTTGAGCCATTCCAGTCAATAGATTTGACTTAAACACATTGGGCTAAACATGGTTGCATTTTTTTGGGACAAACATTGGTAAACCAAAAAAAAAAAAAAAAATATGTTATCATACCTTCAGGGTTTTGACAAATCTGTACTGAAAAATGCACTACAAGTGCACAGCATCAGTTGTGTGCCTAGTTGACCCAGCATTATCAGCAGACTTAACGTCACCAGGATCCATATCATCCTCTATCATTTAGTAGCTTCTTGTACCAATTTCAACATGTACACGGAAGATAGATGTGTCTAACATATTTTCATCATGCCAAATCATTTTAAGTATTTTGCACACACAGTTCCATAAGTTTCAACGGTGAAAGCCTAAAAAGAAACTTGTCACCTTCATGAGAAGATCTTGAAAAAAAAAAAACAGTCATACTCTATAAACAACTTTTATTGTTAGATACAAAATGTTAGTCACTGGTTTTAGGTGAATTTAAGAAGATCAGTGCTGGACTAAATAGAAGATATAGTCTACATGCTTATCATTTCAACAATCTCCTGGAGATGTACATGTTTGCAATGACAGGAAAAACACAGAATGACCTTTAAGAAAAGTAAATTTAGTTGTCAGGTCCACACAATGCCAAGACAATTGTTTCATAGTCTCCCTTCAGCTTTTCCTCCTATAAAACAAAAAAAACAAAAAAAAACACATTTAAAAAAGGTAAAACATTTCATTTGCAAAATTAAATTAAATGTTGACATTTAAGTCAGGCAGTGAAATATTTCCCATACAGACAGGGCATAGGGCTTAGCAAATATAAGACCTGTGTATTCAGCACATGCGAGTTTATAGTTTATGCATCTACTTTTAATGCAGATAAACATCAGCAGATCAGCACAGAGGGAAAAAAAAAACCCAAAAAAAACCTATGCACAATATACAGAGAACGCTGCCTTTTAAGGCTACATAGTGTGATAAGGGCCAGCCATTTAACTGCTACATGTGTGACGCCCTGGCCTATCAGGTCGTCACAGGGTATTGTGCAATCTGCCCTTCTCTACAATATCCACCTCCTCCTTTGTTACAGATCCCTGACTTTTGGTGTTGCCAAGAACAAGCCAATCAAAATCCTAGGAACACTCTGCCTCACATCCATCAGACACCAGTGGCCGACCTGAGTGGAATAGGGTCGCCCACTTTGGGGGGAAAGGGAGTGGGGGGGGGGGGGGGGGGGGGGGGTTTCAGGGTCAGGGCTCCTTGGAACTACTAGGTGGCAGACGTTGGTCTGGGCCTAGTAGGAGCTGGACCCTGGTCGCAGGGGGATCGTGACAAGGGGCACGGACTGTCGAGGACAGCTGGCGGCCTTGTGCCAACGGGCACCGGATCCAGGCGTGCTCCCTCTCAGCAGTGTCCAGAACTTTGGTTTACCACAGTTGTCGGTGTCAGTGTTATTGGACTGAGTACACAAGTGACCCTTACCATCCCAACGGCACCTCCTCGTCACCGAGTCCTGGGGCATCCCCCTGCCCATGGAGGGGTTAAACACCTAGCTGCCCGCACCATTGCCACCAGGTACTCCCAATCGCAGCGGTGGAACTCCATCTTACCACGCACTACGGGTGGCGTCACGAACTTTAACCATACCATCCCATGTACTCCCCCTTTTTATCCGAGTGGCCGCACGACCCCGACCCCCGGGTCCAGAGATCCCTTGAGCCACTCTGGATCTGCATCAGAGCAGCCCGGCTGCTGACGCGGGGGTGGCACACATGCAGCCATCACACAGATTTATGCAGCGCCAACAGAGTAAAATATTCAGTGAACAAATCCATATGCCGGTATCTCCCCCAGAAGTTATTGTCAATCAGAATTAGCTCCTGTTTTATAATAAAACAGTTCAGCAGGTCAATAGGAGTATAATATGCATCTATATCTATACATATTTAAATCTGTTATACTTTGTGTGTCCACATAACTTTTTCTTGTGGCATCAAAAACGCTGCGTTTCTGGCCGCGAAAAAGGCACATAAATGCATAAAAAAAAACCTGGGTTTTTGAATCTGTGAACAATGCCATTAAAGATTTGCACAATTTTTGTGTCCAGCCAGGTACAACTAGGCAGCTGGGGATTGGAATCCGCAGCGCAGAATGCCCAAGCTTTCTGGGCACCCCCGTTGCCATTTGCAGTCCGCAGCCACCCCAGAAAATGGCGCTTTCATAGAAGCACCATCTTCTGGCGCTGTATCCAACTCTTCCAGCTGCCCTGGCGCCGGGTGGCTTCCTGGGTATTAATGGGGTTAGGGCTAGCTGTGTATTACCAACTGGCCCCAAGAGCCAGAAATTCATGGTGTCATGCTAATATTAGACATGGCCACCATGAATGTCTAGTAAAAAAAAAAAAAAAAAAAAAAAAAAACAAACATCACACACACACACACACACACACACACACACACACACACACACACACACACACACACACACACACACACACACACACACACACACACACACACACACACACACACACACACACACACACACACACACACACACACACACACACACACACACACACACACACACACACACACACACACACACACACAAAATCGCTGCAGGACCCAGCTGATAGTTTAAGCTGGCCGGGCGGTAAAAAGCCAGCTTCACCACTGGACTTCTACTGTCAGCTGATCACGGCAGGCCCTGCAGAGATCAGACGTGTCTGCAGACAGGAGAGTATGATTTTTTTTTTCTACTGTTCACTTTTGATTTCATAGCTGCTTCCATCTCCCGCTCGGACATGGCACTGGACGAGAGGTGGAACTAGCAGTGGCGGTACGGGAGGATTCACTCTTTTCTGGTTACCAACACAAGGAATCCTCTTCCTGTACACATGATTGTACTACCCAGCTCTTCCGTTTATAGCTGCGTTTTTAGTCATAGAAACACAGCTATATTTGCATTTTTTCATTGCATTTTTTATCATCTTATTGAACTCAATGGGTGAAAATTGCAGTGAAAAAACGCAGGAATAATTGACATTCTGCGTTTGTGGGCACCAAAAAAACGCAGCTAAGAAAAAAAAAAAACGCTGTGTGCAGACAGCAAAAATGAAAACTCAGACTCAGGTGAAGCAAAGTCATGCAGTTTTCTGAACAAAAACGCACCCAAAAAATGCGCAAAAACGCTGTAAATAAACACCTAGTGCGCACATAGCCATATGGTTTTAGCGACATTGGCTTTTTTCCCCCCTCCATTATTGAATGCTAATATTTATGGCCTTTAACAAGGGGATATATGGCAACTCAGAATTCTCTGGGGGCATATTATTGCCCTCAGCGATGCCCCTTAAAGGCTCATAACTATGGAGCTGTATAATAGGCAAGACCACACAGAACAGTGGGAGTAACAGGGTGCAAAAACTGGCCACTTTTGACCTTGCGAGAGGTCCCTTTTAGTCAGAAAACTAGATGTTTTCCATCTTGCATACCAGAAGACAGTAATTGGGCTTTAATAAAATTAACATGAAAAAGTACTTTTTAGTATAAATTTTGGATAACTTAGTGCAGCCAATTTTGATTCTTTGCTGGATAAGGTGGAAGCCATGATACAGTGGCTTATTAGTTTTATATCAGTTTCATTTAGCATTGGATAAGAGTAGGCAAAGTATTAAAATGGCAAAAGGAGTGTCCAGGACTAATACAATACTGATGACCTGTGGCTAGGTCATTAGTAGCAGATCAGTGGGAAGGGGCTGGAGCCACATGCAAGTACTGAGACATCTTAATTGTTAAACAAAAGTACAGAGCTGGGCGTGCTAGAGGCTGTACCTGGTATTGCAGTTCAGTACAATTCAAATGAATGGGTTTAGCTTTAATATCATGGAAAGAGGCTACCAAAAAGCACAGAGATAGGCTTGGCAAGCAATGAAGTCATCTTGCTGCTTGTTTGAGAACAAAAAGGACCTTTCAGTTAGCTGAGACTTTACAGGTCAAAATCATTACTAGTAAATCCCTAGAAAACCCATATAAATGCAGAATGAGCAACGGCTTAGTAAAAATTACTACTCTTATTCAGCAGCACAGCTATAGAAAGTGCAGGGGTTGCAGTGCCTTGCACTATAGACTAATGGGTACATGCTGTATCCGTGGAGGGAGGGAGACACAAATACAGATATACATGTGCAACACAGACCTGTTAATGAGGCCATGGAATGATGGAATGCGAGTTTTACACACAATGACATGCCATTGGTGGCTGGTTTTTGAATCATTGATTTTAGTTAACAGATCCAGCTTCACAAGCATACATTTTTTGTAGAATTTGTTCTCATACCATAATAGCTTGGCGCAGAGATTTGCCATAAAGCCTTTTGTAGTGGGTTTTGATATCTTTAAGATCAATTTCAGAGCGAGAAACCAGCAGCCTAATTAAATCCTTGTGCCTGGTTCCTGAACCCTATGAGAAAACAAGCATTTCAATGGTTAAATCAGTGCAGAGAAACATGCCGAACTGCATATTCGAGCTATTCTACAAAGAATAAGACCATTAAAGAAACTCCCATGAAAGTTTATATGTGTAAATGTACAGTATGCATGTATTGCAGTGTGAGTATTAATATACTCCCTACTGCTGCTTCCTCTGGTGTCCAGCGCCATTCTGTTCCTTCTCCTTGACAGCACCATAACTGGGACCAGCCAGGTCAAGAAGCCTCTCCTACAATACAAGTCTATGGAGCCTTGGTCTGATGCTTCATAGACTTACGTTGTAGAAGTCACTTCTGGGTCATGCAGAGCACGGATGTCATTCAAGAGACGAGAAGAACAGCGTTGAACACTAAAGAGCAGCAGTAGAAGAGTCTATTACTACTTCAACAATGTTCCAGTGTAAAAACTTGCATAAAAATGTAATCTTTTTCACAAGTGTCATGGGCAAACATGTTATAATGCAAATTATAGTAAACTTTCTATTCAACTGTTACTAATAAAAGTTATTATAACCTAACCTTACTAATATTGACTTATTAATTCAGATGCCCAATGAGCCGGTCGCCACCCCAGCTCTGGCCCCTTGTGTTGACCCAGGGATGAATTTTCTGGGTCAGCACTTGACCTGAGCAATATGGAAAGTCCTCTCTTCATTGTATAGACATCTTCGCTGTAAGGCTGGACTCACACGAGCGTATGGCATCCGATGCGAGAGCATCGGATGCGATATGCTAATGTCCCCCGGCTCAGGCTCTGCTGCGAGCGTGAGCCGGGTGTCATGCGACTGTAACCCGATCTTGCGATCGGGTCACAGCTGTGAAGCTGAGTGCAGGCGCTGCGGAGGAGAGGGAGGGGTTAATCCTCCCATCTCCTCCACTGTCAGCCTGTGCGTAGATCGCACTGCACTAGGATAACATCCGAGTGCAGTCCGATGTATCTCTCGCATCCATTCACTTGAATGGGTGCGAGAGATACGGCGGTAGCAGCAAAACGCAGCATGCTGCCGCTTTTCTCGCATCCAGAATCTGGATGCGAGAAAAGCTGACCAACAGCTCAACCTCATTGCCTAACATTGGTCAGAGTGCAATGCGAGAATGTCTCGCATTGCACTCGTCCGATTTTCACGCTCGTGTGAGCGTACCCTTAGGCTGGAAACACATCTATGCGAGTAAAATCGGTCCGACTGGGCTGAAAAAAACTCGGCTGATTTTAGTTCGATAGGTGCGAGTGCAACGCAAGTGCGATGCTATTTCTGAATAAAGTAATGATTTGGCTCGCGTGTGCGACGCGTTTGCGATGCTAGTTTCCCGCAACATCTTAACTAGATAAAAGTGATTACACATGTGTCATTTAATTTACCTTTGGGAATGTGATGTCACATTCATCTGTTGAATATTTAATGAGCATAGTTCCTGCCACACTCGCAAATGTGAACGCTGGTGCGCGTGTGTGATCCTACTTTTAATCTGCTTCCATAGGGAATCATTGAGAAAAATGGTTCGAAAAAACTCACAAAAAAGCAGCATGCTGCGATTTTTTTTCCTCAGTCCAATTTTCCTCAGTCCAACTTGGGAAAAACGCAAATGCGAGCTGAATCATTCACTAACATGTGTCTGATTCCAATGCGAGATTTTCTCGCATTGCTCTACTGCGAGAAACTCGCAAGTGAGAAGCAGCCCTTAAAATTACTAGCAGCCAAACCCGTTCCACACAGCTCTCTAATTACACGATAATACATAGCACCATAACTGGAAACCCAGAATAATGCTTCAACCCGCGAATCTACCTGGCCAATAGAACTAAATCAGCAGTTTATCAAACTTACATTTGAAGCAGCTAGATAGGCATTTTTTGTTTGCTAGCTTGAAAAACCCTAGATTCCATCTATAAGTATATATGTATAATATGGGCACTTCATTTGCTTCCAGAAAACTCCCCTCAAATACAGGCGCTGGACTTTAATAAGTCACAATTCCGGTTTAAACGGATTATAATATAAATTTGCCAAGTAACCTAACAAGTTATGAAACGTACCTTCATTGCCAGGGAGAATTTCTCAGCAAAGAAAGCTGGTTTACTGGTAATACATTTTGCTGTAAATAAATACAAGAGTGGTTAAAAAAAATAAAATAAAATATATAATATTTAAGGTTGAGGTATAAATCCTAAAATGGTTAGATGTTGCTCATCTTTGGGTGGGGGGGGGGGGGAATTATTTCACATTTTTTTCATAGAATGTAAAAAAAAAACAAAAAAAACAAAAAAAACTTTGTCAGATGCACAGGTAAAGAGTCGGCCATTTTCTCTTGTGTGTACAGCTCTCCTCACACACTGGCCAGTACTTCATCCATATAATGTCTGCTGGTGGAAGAACATGTGACCAGATCAGTGCATGACCCTCCTCCTACAGAGAAGCCGCTTTACCATGTGAGGCGCCTTACAAATGGAGGAGGCTGATGGACAGGTCTGGTCACATGTTCCTCCACCAGCAGCCATTGTATGGATGAAGTGCTGGTCAGTGTGTGAGGAAAGCTGCAGTAACAAAGAAAACCTCTTTACCCAAAAATCCAGTGGTCCTAGTTTTGATGGCTGGGCAATTCCTGTTTGGGCCAGGAGCCACTGCACAAGCCTGACAGGGAATTGGGATGAAATACAGAGAGCCAAACTGCAGTTAGGAAACAGTTCACTGTCACATGGGAGGTTTGCACAACCCTCAAACATATGCTTCCCCAGGCCATCAGTGACTCACCGACAAAGTCATGCTAGATGATATTGCAGGAATCATAATGTTCTTAAGACTCACAACTGTCACATGTTCCTATTTGCAAAGAGAACTTGGCACCGATAGACCTGCACACTGCAAGAATAGGCCCTACTACACGATCTTGGACCCTCACGGAGCCAGATTGATCACCCACACAACCAGTAGACCATTGGAAGTCATTTTATAAGGCTCTGGCACAGCTCCACATACAAAGGGAGCAGATACTAGTGTGGCGCCCTGGACAAGCCAGGTCGTCACAGGTACTGCAACAACACACCCCACACTTCGGCTAGCCACATCAAAGTCAGACAAAAATCCTTGTTGCCTCCCTCCAGGGGCTGATGTCCACACCAGGGGGTGGAGCCAGGCAGTTGGCCCCACCTACCGAGGAGTTTGCAGTCCTGGAGGCGGGAAAAGGTAGTCAGTTCAGTTTGAGAGTAGAGAGAGTGAAGTAGCAGTGGAGCAGACTGACCATGTCCAGGTACGTGGCCCGGGCACATACAGCAAGGTTGGCAGACGGTGGTGACCGTCTGCAGGAGAGGCCGATAGACGTAAACCGTAAGGACCGGGGACGGGTGGTGGCCCGCCGGTACCGGACCGGGGAGCGAAGAGAAGCCAGCACCATTCGGCAGGGCCTACGGACCCCGACCAGGCTTGGAGTCGCCGTAGAACCGGTCAAATCCGTTAGCGAAGGGAACCTCCGGGATTTCCCAGCAGTCAAGACCTGATTGAAGGCAACCGCTCAAACCGTGAAGGAAAATACAGTCACCGCCATGGCTACAGTTACCAGGGCCAGAGCCTGCGGGCAAAAGGGGCTCCCTCAGCATCCATCCAAGCTGGGGAGCGGGTTACCGGTGGGAAGCCATCAGAACCGAGAACATAACAGGTGCAGGGAAAGGCAGTCACCACCAACCTACCGGGAGAAAAGCCACCGCAGCCGTCTGTGGGACCCATCCATCCAGCCGTTTGTTTTACCGGAGACTTTGCATTCATCATTGGCTGAGTGAGTACCACCGTGCCGTGCGGCACCGCGCTGCCCCCGCACCTCCCCAAATCCCGCCATCCACCATCCAGTCACCATTACCGGGCCCCGGGACAACAAACCCCTACCCACGGAGGGGGAAAACAACATCCAAGCTGCTCCCTGTCATCGCTCCCGGGATCCCCGTCCAGAGCAGCGGTGGTGTCACAACCGTGGGTGGCGTTACGGACAATACCCTTCAAATTTCAAAACCTTTCCCTTTTCACTCACGGGCGAGGAGCGCCGCTCGAGTCCCTGGATCCGGCCCACCGCTCGAGCCACCGAGCAGCAAGCCAAGCAGCCCCGAGCTGGACCCGAGCGTGGTGAGCGCAGCGTCCCCTCCTCACCCGCAACACTAGTCTCCCTGCTGGCTTAATGCATTTGAACAACTTAATTTGGCATTCTTGATGTACGCCAATATTTTAGTTAAGTTACCATGTTTTCAAAAAAAAAAAAAAAAAAAAAAAAAAAAAAAAATGTATACCCATGACGTTGCAAAAAAAGTACAGGTGAGTTATCCGGGAAGAGTAGGACTACCTAAATGGGCTGCAGGTACTAGCTAACAATACCAGCAGTAGCAAGTACACTAGCAAAACTAGTCAAGAAGTATAAAATACGATTAATTCTCTGTGGCCATCATCTGCAAAGCAAATTTTTAACTTTACTGGTCATCTCCTAGATTACCTGTCATCTCTGCAGTGGCCAGTTACCTGGACAAGGAGCCCACTATCTGGCCAGCTTCTGTGGGTTTTTTTTGCTGCTGTACAGGCAAAGCGGCTTTATCTAGTAGTAGTATTATAATACTCGCATTTCAGGCTAACAGTTCAGGAAGGCCTCAGGCCTGAACAGTTAGGCGGGCTTTGCACATTACGACATCGCATGCCAATGATGCGATGTCGAGTGCGATAGTCCCCGCCCCCGTCGTACGTGCGATATCTTGTGATAGCTGCCGTAGCAAACATTATCGCTATGGCAGCTTCACATGCACTCACCTGTCCTGCGGCGTCGCTCTGGCCTGCGAACCGCCTCCTTCCTAAGGGGGCGGGCCGTGCGGCATCACAGTGACGTCACACGGCCAATAGCAACGGAGGGGTGGAGATGAGCAGGATGTAAACATCCCGCCCACCTGCTTCCTTCCGCATTGAAGCCAGGACGCAGGTAGGAGATGTTCCTCGCTCCTGAGGCTTTACACACAGCGATGTGTGCTGCCACAGGAACAACATCGTACCTGTCGCTGCACCGGCATTATGGAAATGTCGGAGAATACACCGATGATACGATAACGACGCTTTTGCGCTCGTTCATCGTATCAAAGGTTTTACACACTACGACATCACAAGTGACGCCGGATGTGCGTCACTTTCGATTTGACCCCACCGACTTCGCACCTGGGATGTCGTAGTGTGCAAAGCTGGCCTTAGTCTTTAGGACTGCACCACACCCCCAGCCAGCAGAAAGACAGGAGGTAGAGGAGCAGTGCGCTCAAAGCGTAAACAGAAGACAACGCCTTTGTGATCTTTTCCTCCAACCCACAGTAATTACACCCATTTCTATCATAACTAATTTTCTAGGGAATTCTGGTAATTAAAGAAGCAGATATGATGTATTCCTAAAGCTAAGGAATACCAACTCACCCAAAAACCCCTTTGTACTCACCAAGTGAGATCAGGCAGTTTTCAATGTCTCCCTTCAACTCCAGATCGAGAGCCTTAGCCATATCATTTTTACTATATCTGGAATATCTCATGAAAACTGAAAATCAAAGTATATATAAACAATATAAATCCTTGTCATATATTATACATAGAGTATCTAAAGCCTTCAGATGTACACTTACCTTGACAGAGATGTGGAATGCTCCTTGAAGAAAGAATGTTTATGAACGCAGACACATCTGTTCCTTTTCGTTTTTCTCCCGCTTCATATAATGCCTATTTAAAAGAAAAATAACATTTCTTACTTTATTTTCTTAATGGAAGTGATACAGTATACTTTGTGGCTAAGTCCTTACCCTTGCATCATTGTCAACTTGCTCCTCGTTTATTGCAGTGCTTTCATTGCGTTCCCCCTAGATGAGAGGGAAAGTGGTAGTTAAGCGCTTGAGTAAATGGGCTAACTCCTGCTCCTCATGTATGGCCCATGTTGGTGGTGGTTACATTGCACCCCATTCCTACAGTCATCCCGCCATATTTTCATAGAAATCAAGTGGAAAATTAACTAAACAGATACAAAGCATGTTTGTGACGCCCCTGGACTATCAGGTCGTCACAGGGTATTGTACAATCTGCCCTCCCATGCAATATCCACATCCTTCTTGATTATGGGTCCCCAACTACATGGTGTTGCTTACAACAGCTAGTTAAAATCCTAGGTACACTCTGTACCACACCCACCAGTGAGTGAAGTGTTGGAAGTGAAGGAGAGAAGTCAGGAGCCGGGCTCCTTGGAAGCTATCTAGTCAGCAGACGGTGGTCTGGGCCTAGAGAAGCTGGACCCCGGGTTGGAGGGGGATAGTGTCAAGAGGCACAGAACTGTCGAGGAGGACAGCCGGCAGCCTTGCTTCATCACCGGGCTGGGACCAGGGCACGACGGAGCACGTGAACCCTAGGTTAGGGAGTGGCTTCTGTCAACCTGACAATCTACCCAAAGAACGGAGCCTTCAAGATCTCTAAAGAGGGGTGAGAGGGGAGAAAAAAAAAAAAAAAACAATCGGGGCACTAGCGAAATTAAGGGGATAGGACTTTTCACCAAAAACGGTCCAGAAAAACCAAACCAAGAACCCTGAGAGCAAGCTGCCACACTTAGCCATAGTGGGGAGCGGGACCCGACTAGTTCCATACTACCGGGATCAACAGAAGTAAACTTAGTGCCAGGAGGAAGGTCACGGATCACCAGGCAGCACCATTGGGGACGGGACCCGGACTAGCTAGCCTCAGCGGCAGCGGTAGCCAGAGCTTTGGTTTATGCAGTTGTTGGTGTCAGCTTACTGGACTAAGTGAGTACGAAAGTGAACTCTTCGCACCCAACAGCACTCCCCAAACACCATCACCGAGTCCAGGGGCATTCCCCCAACCGTGGAGGGTTCCAACACCTGGTTGCCCCATTCCATCGCACCTGGGTACTCCCAACTGCAGCGGTGGTAGTCCACATTACCACATACCAGGGGTGGCGTCACGAACTTTAACACAATCCCCTGTAAATACCCCTTCATTTGAGTGGCCGCACGACCCCCCAATTCCGGACACCCCTCGAGCCACCGCGGGTCCGGATCAGAGCAGCCCGGCTGCTGACACGGGGGTGGCACCTGTTCACATAAGATTACCTTGATAAGAGCAAGAAGAGCCTTCTGGAAGTCTCCGGATGTGTCAGAGGCCACATCTTTTGAAAGTTCCTTCTTAAATTCTGAAATTAGAGAGATGTACAAGATTAGAGTAGGTTTGTGCAGTAGTTTTTTTTTTTTTCCATGGATGTTAAATATTTCCCGGACTGGAACAATATAATTCTGGCAACATGGGACACCAGGTGTTTCATCTTTATGGGTAGGCAGATCTCAACACTGATACTATCTAAACAATTGTTTGTTCACATTGATGTCAGATTTAGGAGACACACACACACACACACACACACACACACACACACACACACACCTTCTTTGTAGACCTTATTGATTTCTCTAAGCTCACGATTGTCCCTTGATACTAGAATTTCAATCAGGGTGTCTTCATCTGTTCCCAGACCCTAAAAAAAAAAAAAACCCACACACTTGAATTGATATCTATATACACAAAGTTACCAATAAACAAATTCCAATTACACATTACAGCAGGATAACTCAATGCTGGCCCAATGATGCCAATACACATCAGATGAATGTGAAGTGAACCCACCCATTTCAGTGGTACTGAAAATCTAGTGCGTATGTGAGAGGCAGGAGTTTCAACTTTACCCTCTGTAGCGGATTTAAGCAGAAAGACAATTGCATAAATACATTTTGCAGTTCCATACACAGTCTGTGACCAGTAAGGCTGGTCTTTATTCTAAAGCAGTGGTGAAAGACCTTCCTTTGGTCAAAACAAAATTGTTTAGACGCATATGACACTCGCATCAGGTCTGGGGGTTACTCGTTACCGGACCGCGGTTTCATTTCTGGGACGCTGCGGTGGCAAGGTTGGCTCCATGACCTTGGCAGTGTCAGTACAAGTAGGAATGATGGGGATAGTAGTTAGTGATGCCACCTGTGGTATGCGGCAAGTTGGGTGCCGCCGCTGCTGGATGGGGACCTTTGGGGTAGATTGTGACGTATCTTGGCTGGTATAGCTTCCCACAGGCAGCACTTGGCCCCAGGGCAGATTTGGGTAGTAGTAGGTGATTGATAGAGCGACTTAACATTGGGGTGCAGGACTGAGGATGCTGGTAATAACTAGACAACACAAGGGCCGTAGTTTACTTTACCTTTTACTTTGTAGTGGATGGTACAGGCCCGGGATACAGGTCCAGCAGGTGACGGAGGTCCTGTCAGCCTGGAAGCAATTGAGGGGATCCACCAAGCCAGGTGGGTTGTAGGCCTACAGCGCAAGCAGTAAATGTGTGGGTCCCTGCGGCTGTGTGTTCCTAACTCCTTCTCCAGGCCAGAATGCATAGGAAAGCTCCCATCAAACCAGGTTCCAGAGCTCCCCCTTCTGGTCTGGAGTAGGAAGTGTTGAGTGCTAGTGTACCTAGCATGGGAGGAAACCCCCCTCCCCCCCCAATGTTACTGTGGCAACCGGACCACTGGCATTCCACACATATAGAAGCATAATAGAGAAAGCCAGTTCCCATACAGTGCCAAATTATTGTTTATTTAGACAAATATCTTAGGTACAATCTTCAGCCATTAATGTAGTAAACATTGCCCGTCATATGTCAACTGATGTGGCCTACAGGAGCATTTTTTAAAGGCAACATGCAAAGTACAAAAACAGCTACAAAGTGCCAGGTACACGTCTCCATAGGATAACACTACTCTATGTTACATGATACTGCAGTAGGAGTTAATTCAGAAGTGAGCATAAAGAGGAATAGACTAAAGGTAATATTTTACCTTGACAGCATTCTTCAAAGAATGGGCATCATATTGGGCAGGGGTTTTCATTAATCCCAGAACAACTTCCTCCAGATGGCTTGAGAGGGCTTTTTTCAATGCATCATCTAAAGACTAGAAGGGGGAAGAAGATATTTTTAAAAATAAAATATATATAGCAACAGTGTTAAATTCTATATTTCAGCAGATCACGTAGCCGCCATGGGGCCCAGTGCCAGTATTGGACACACCCACCTGGCATTGCACATTCAACTGTATTGGCATTGTGGATGCCAATACAGTACAGTTGAAAGCAGGAGCAGAGAAACAGAGAGAGAAACAGAGAGAGAAACAGAGAGAGAAACAGAGAGAGAAACAGAGAGAGAAACAGAGAGAGAAACAGAGAGAGAAACAGAGAGAGAAACAGAGAGAGAAACAGAGAGAGAAACAGAGAGAGAAACAGAGAGAGAAACAGAGAGAGAAACAGAGAGAGAAACAGAGAGAGAAACAGAGAGAGAAACAGAGAGAGAAACAGAGAGAGAAACAGAGAGAGAAACAGAGAGAGAAACAGAGAGAGAAACAGAGAGAGAAACAGAGAAATAATACTATGGAGTGCATTCTTACTGGAGAATGTGCTCACCTTGCCTGTGTGTTGCTGATAAGCAGCCTTAATTTGCTGCCGTTCCCCATTGGTTCTTTTAGTTAGGATGTCAATGATTGTGCCTTCGTCAACACCTACATAAAAAGAAAAAAAAAATATAAAGATATCATTTAAGAAGGGTGGGGACGGGGAGGGGTTGTATAAAATTATATCTTTCCATCATTCTAAAAACAAACATTCAAAACTCTGAAGAGTCCGTTGGACTGGCATATCTAGGGAAGGGGGCGAGTGTTTGTCCCTGGTGCAGGCAGCAGCGTCAGGCCACATGATGCAGCAGTCCAAGGTTTATCCCAGCCAACTGCATTATGCTGCCCCCCTTCTCCAGAGTGGGATTCAGCCGTTCTCTAAGCCAGCTTTCAAGCAAACACCCAGCTCAAAAAAGGTGTAACACCGGATTCCAGTAATCAATCTTAGGACCATTTCACACATCCGGCTTTTCGCTGGATGTCCAGATCCGGCGCACTCCAGTACAGTGTGATATAGTACAGTGGCAACGCGACAAGCTCCGGTCACATGCTGTCATGTGACCCAGAAGTTGCCGCGCTGCTATTGTACTGTATCACACTGTACTGGAGTGCATCAGATCCCTCAATAAGCCGGATGTGTGAAATGCCCCTGACTCATGCCGGTCATATACAAATACAAATTAAGCCCTGACATTTTTTGGGTCAGGGTGACAGCAGCATGATTTGATCATCTGATCATGCTGGTGATGTCACTCTCTAGCACGTCATCGGCATGATGACTTTGGTATGGTAAGCATTCCAATAGAGCTAAAGAAACCAAAGATTTATCGCCCTGGAACATTTGTGAGGGGGAGGGGGGAGGGTAGTATTGGTGAAAGGAAGAAGTGTTTGAGGAGACCATAAGAAATGGAGCAGCAACAATCACTACTCGCTATACTGCAAGTGGCAGCTGAAAGCACGCCCCCGACACTAAGGCTATGTGCGCACGTTGCGTTCTGTCCCTGCAGAACTTTCTGCAGCGATTTGAACAGCACACGTGAGCTTCAAATCGCTGCAAAAAGAGTCCGTAATGAAAAGCCAATTTCATGCGCTCCGAGTGCAGCCCCTCCCATAGACAGAGCGGGGGCTGTATGCAAAGCGCACGAAAGTAGTGACATATCACTTAGAACGCAGCGCTTCGGGCAGCAGCCGAAGCGCTGCGTTCTAATACGCCACGTGCGCACGTCTCATGCACAATCTTCATAGATTGTGCTGGGGACGCAGGACGCATGCAGTTACGCTGCAGTGCAGATTGCAGCGTAACTGTATGCAAATACGCAATGGGCGCACAGAGCCTAAGAGCTCGCAGTGCACAGACATGTTGCAGACCTAGCTATCAAAGTGCCTGGACGTGCTTACAGCTGCCACTCAGTCTAGCAAGTGGTGATGTAGGCTGTGACTGTAGCAGCTGATATTTCCCCAAACTAAGCCCTAGTAGGATTTTTCAGCTTTTGAGTGTATGCTGATAATATAAGCCCTACTCCAAAAATAAGTCCTAGGTGTGGTTCATCATACTAAAGTATCCTGAAATAGGGCTTGTGCAGCACTATCAGGATATGCAACTTTTATTGTGCGCTCACCGTTAACACAAAATTAATATTTACCCTCTTCCATCCCTCTGTGTCAGTGATTCAGTCAGACTGTTGTATTCCTCATCCAACAACCACATCACAATCCTCTGACCGGTGTCTCTCCTCAACTGAGTGTGACAGCCGCATAGAAATACATGCGGACATGCTCTGATCAGGAGAGCCGCTGGCCAGTCTGAGGATTGCACTGCGATCTCCGGGTGAGGAATAAAATAAAATACTCAGACTGAATTACTGATGCCAACAAAGAGGAAAGGGAGAATGTATTAAAAGTGGATGAGTAAAGCAGTTTCCATCCAATAAAGGATGCCGGCACAGAGGGGTGGGCAGGGAATATTACTACTACATCCCCTGATAAGTCCTAATGCATCTGTTGGAGCCAGAAATAAACAACATCCATTTATTTTCTGGAAAAATTTAAAAAACAAAAATACAAGTAAAACCTTAGATATTATTACTGTAACCACTCTACAGTATATACCCAGTTAATGACACTATTTGGCCATACATTAACCCAAACTAAATTTCCACACAAGCTTGCCAAAGTTTCTAACCTTTAGTTTTTATGGCTTTTTCTAAATTTGCTGCATCTTGAGCAGGATTATATCCAGAAGATGCTTTGAGAGATGGTCCACTCTCCTCAGCCTGCAACAGAAAAATTAAGAATTTTACATAACATCTTAAAATTACTGGTTTTCTTGAACACAATCAAGTTTGTTCCTCATCTTCAAATATCAAACTTTAGTCAGATATGATGCAACATCACATGAGTCATTAAGTATTCTACATGTGATGTGGATAAGGAATACAATATATATTATATATTATTATATTATATTATATATAAAACAATACAAATAATTTACTGAATACCTGCAGTGCTTTCAGAATCGTCAGGGAAAAGGGTGTGACTCAAGTTGTGTGCAACTAGCATAGATTCGCCTTGGCCTTGTGGACACTAGTGGGAGCTAAATTATAACTAAAGAAAACACTCCCACAATTTTTAATTTTTTTTTTTTTATTGCCAAAATCTGTGTAAGTGTATGCTGCAAGTGCGGAAACACACTGACCAGCCGTAGTCTTCCTTATTTCCAGCACCACCCCTCTTCTCATTTCACATGACTTCTATTCAAACTTTATGCATCACACTGGGGTTTGTGAGTCAGAAGTTGCTTTTACAAGTTAAAGGAAATCTGATCAGCAGGGTTTTTTTTTTTTTATATCCATTTTATCTGAGAGCTCCATAACAGAGCAGGAGAACCAGATTCGAGGAATGTGTGAATAGGCTGTGTTGCGGTTTCAATGCAAACCGCATTTTATCACTACCGGTATATAGCTCACAGGTAGCCGAGATCTGTGTAGCCCTGTCCACCACTGATTGGCAGCTTTGTCACAATGTACACATGAAGCAGCCAGTCCAAGGTGTGGGTGGGGTTAACAACTCTTTGCTCTACTGCATCTACATCAGAAAATAGGTATTCTAGAACAGTTACGTTAAGAGACAAATCACTGAGATAAAGCTTTGTTGCCCTATATTACACAGCAAAAACATGCTGACAGATTTCTTTAACTCTACGGAGCCTTGTTCTGACGTGACGCACCATAGCCTTATATTGTAAAAGCCACTTCTGGACCACACAAACCCAATGTAATCTGGTTAGTCACAATAGAAGTGAGGTGACCCAGAAGACAACCAGAGCTAGAAACCGGCAATCAGCAAGTATATGCAGCTCTTCCATATGCTTGAATGGCACAGAGTTGCAGCTCTCTGCACAAGGTCCACTCCGAAATGGCACTATGCAAAAAACACGTTGATGGAGCGATGGCCATTTTACTTTGGTGCCTGCACCTTTATCTATTGTGACTTTGCCAGCTTGTCTTTCAGGAGGATGTGACTCGCCCCAAACTATTTGTCCACTATATTGAGCAGCAAAGATTAAACACATTATATAGAACTTAGGTGACTATTATAAGATTATTGTTGGTTAAAGAAGAGGCATGAAAGCCACGCAGCTAATCTTCACCAGTATAGACGTTGCAGAGACGGCCTCTCCGAGCAGACTGCTGCCAGAAGATGGGAGCGGCAGGGCTTGTCTCACGTATGATGAGTAATCCTTCAGGCATTTGTACTAACTGGAATGTATGAAAACTTGTTGTACATGAAGCTGTGGAAACTCTGTTATTCTAAGTGGTTCTGGAAAGTGAGCTCTTTTCTGCTCCATGGAAATAAATAGGTTTAGGAAATATACTGAATAGTAACATCGGATCCTGTAAGCTACTAAAGAGCATATACTACATATTGGGTAATTCACTCATTTTAGCCAACACTTACAGTGCATGGGGCATGGCCACCATCTTCCATAAAGTCAGCATTTTTGAGGAATTCTTGCATGAAAGTCATGTTGACCTTGGTTTCTAAAAAACAAAAGAATATATTGATACAACATACAGCAAGTTATGGTGGACCGTTGGAGCAGAGGAACCATAAGAAAATATATACTTCAAACATAGTGCAAAGATGGTAGGACTTTGAGATTAAAGTGTCACCCCCAATGTATAGAATACTCAGTCACCATGACAAATGTTAGGGATATGTTAACACGAGTGTAATACGAATGCACTTAAGAGTCACATCTGGATATTCCTGCATATTCAGTATTGTGAAGGAGATTTTACACTGTAGTGGATCAGCTATACAAGGTTTACTATCTGTAGCATGTCAATGTAAAGGGAGCCTGTCCTATATAAATACATACACTATGAATCTGCAAGTTAATCTCATTCAGAAGCCGTGTGGCTGCCATACTGAGCCCCACTGCTGGTAGGAATCAAATGGCAATCAGAATGCTATTAGCCTGCATATTGCTATGGGGGCGGATCCTGCCTGGAAGATAACTCCACCTCTAGGGATTATTTTAAATAGGAGGTGTTACCAGTGTGATACCAATATCTGACACAGAACAGGAAAAATTAAATTTGACTTCTTCCGAACATTTTTGCAGCTCCCTAAGCTCTACTTCATTGCAACAGTATTGCAACACTGTGCCTGCAAGCTGGAGGCTGAAGCAGAGGCGCCTGCAGACGTGTCAGTTAGGCTAGAGTTCCACTTGTGTATGACTCGTGCATCGGTATCACCCGGCACGGCCACAAACTCTAGACACGAGCGTCTCTGCTGCATGGAAATACATGTGGCCGACCTGCTACTTGCAGGAGAGTGCGCGGCCGTGACGGGTGATACCGATGCAAGACTCGCACGAGTCATGCGCAAGTGGAACCGTACCCTTAAGGGTACTTTACACGCTGCAATATCGTTACCGATATCGCTAGAGAGCGTATCCACCCCCGTCAGTTGTGCGACATGGGCAAATTGCTGCCCGTGGCGCACAACCTCGCTTATACCCATCACACGGACTTACCTGCCCTGCAACGTCTCTCTGGCCGGCGAACCGCCTCCTTTCTAAGGGGGCGGTTCGTGCGGCATCACAGCGACGTCACACGGCAGCCGTCCAATATAAGTGGAGGGGCAGAGAGGAGCAGGACGTAACATCCCGCCCACCTCCTTGCTTCCCCATTGCCGGTGGACACAGGTAAGGAGCTGTTCGTCGTCCCTGCGGTGTCACACATAGCGATGTGTGGTGCCGCAGGAGCGACGAACATCAAACCTGCAGCAGCAACGATATTATGAAAAGGGGTGACGTGTCAACGATAACCGATTTTGGACGTTTTTGTGATTGTTGCTCATATGGATTACACAGTGCGATGTCGCTAACGGCGCTGGATGTGCTTCACTTACGACGTGACCCCAACAATATATCGTTAGCGATGTTCCAGTGTGTAATGTACCCTAAAGGCTATGTGCCCACGGGGACATGGTCCTGCGGATATATCCGCAAGACATTCCGTAGGTGCTCCCAGAAATCCGCAACAGAACTTTCTTTGTTTCAATCCTGCGGATATACAGCGGAATGTCCTGCGGATATGGTGCGGACATTCTGCATTGAGGATACAGTACCATGGCTTCGGCACTGCATCCTCAATGCAGAACAAGTGCTGTAGTGATCGGGGTGATCATACTTCCCTCCATCATTCAGCAACTCTCTTTCCGGCGGCCGGGTCACTGTCAGGCAGCGTCTGGTTCACTGTGCTGGAGGTGGGCGGGCCTGAACTAGCTCCGGCTGTCACATGACCGGAGCTCGTGCAGGCCCCGCCCACCTTTTCCTTCCTGTACCTGGCTGGATCCACCGCGCTGCTGCCGCTACACCAGACGGAGAAAGTGACTCGGGTCTCTATCAAGGCAGGTAAGTATATGGGACCCTGCGGAGAAATCCGCAACAATAATTGATATGCTTCAGATTTTTCCACACGAAAATCCGCACGATTTCCGCTGCGGAAAAATCCGCAGCGTGGGCACAGCATTTCCCAAATGCCATAGAAATGGCTGGGGAGTAGCTGTGCTGCAGATTTCTGGAAAATCCACGGCAAAATCCGCGCATTTTCCTCAGCGTGGGCACATAGCTGTGTGATTCTAAGGCTCTCCAGTGAGCAGACTGATAATGCCTTTTTTATTTATTTTTTTTTTAAATTAAAAAAAAAAAAAACCCCACCAAACTCTGGAGGCGGCGTTATCTTCCAGTCAGAATCCACCCCATAGCCAGGAAGAGCTCATTTACAATAAGTGGTAACAGATGTATCCACAACAAGACTGAAAAGGTCAGATTCCCTTTAATTTAGGTTTAGAAGTTAACCCTTTTTGAGGCAGTGTTCACAACCAGCATGTGAACACAGCCCAAGTTTACAGAAAAGGTGTAGGTTGTTAAATGTTCAGTGATTGTAAGGGCGAGCACCTTCATAGGAAGATTAGATATGGAATGAACAGTTTATAAAAGAAATGTTAGAACCAAATGGGAAGTTAAAGAAATATTAAATTATATATATATATATATATATATATATATATATATATATATATATATATATATATATATATATATATATATATATATATATATATATATATATATATATATATATATATATATATATATATATATATATATATATATATATATAATAATAATAAATTACAGTGACCATGTCTGTCTTAGGCTATGTGCGCACAGTGCGTTTTTCGGGTGCGTTTTTGGCCCCAAAACTGCAGGACTTTGCTTCCCCAGCAAAGTCTATGAGTTTTCATTTTTGCTGTCCGCACACATCCGTTTTTTTTACCTGCGTTTTTGAGTTAAAAAAAAAATAAAAAAAAATGGACATGTCAGTTCTTTCCTGCGTTTCTGCGTTTCCCCCCCCCATGCAATGCATTGGAAAAACGCAGCAAAAGGCAGAGATCAAAAACGCAGCAAAACGCAGCCAAAAACGCACCAAATCGCGGCAAAGACGCATGCGTTTTTTGATGCATTTTTTCGTTGCAGGTGCGTTTGTGCGTTTTTAGCGGCCAAAAACGCAGCGTCAAAAAGACGCAGTGTGCGAACCTAGCCTTAGGCTACGTGCGCACGTTGCACGAAATTTCTGCAGCGATCTGAAGAGCACATGTGCGCTTTAAATCGCTGCAGAAATGTCCGTAGTGATGCAGATTCCATGCGCTCTGCCTGCAGCTCCTCCCATAGACAGAGCAGGAGCTGCCGGCAAAGAGCACGGAAGTAGTGACATGTCACTTCTTTTTGCGCAGCGCTTCGGCAGTAGCCGAAGCGCTGCGCTCTAAAACGCCACGTGCGCACGGCCCCTGCACAATCTCCATAGACTGTGCAGGGGACGCAGGATGCATGCAGTTACGCTGCGCTACAAAGCGCAGCGTAACTGCATGTATTTACGCAACGTGCGCACATAGCCTTACCAGTGCCCTCAGAACACTCCCTCCCACTTTACAGCTAATTGTACAGATGCAGAGTTTTTCTAGCCAAACCCATATTAATAGACAAAAAGCTCGTCATCACAGTATGCGCCTCAAGCACTAAATGAGGAGGCACACCCTGCCCAACTTCATTACATACTGCTAGGGGAACAAAGACTGAAAGGGAAACCTGCTGGAAAAAAGTGAGAAGTTACGCAATTAACCAGGTTCTAACTTGTAATTCAATAGAAGAGAGATAGGAGAAATAAATAAATTATATATATATATATATATATATATATATATATATATATATATATATATATATATATATATATATATATATATATACACACACATACACACACACACACACACACACACAACTATACTGCCTTCCAATGAGCATACTGCATAGATTTTGCTTATCTTAACTGTTAGTACTAAGATAATAAACTTGGCAACCAGTGGAGTTTAATGTTTCCACATGCAGATTTCATTTGCTTGTCCAGCTCATAAAATGCCAATAAATTGAGTCGCTCCCTTTAAAATAACAATATCCGTGTTCTATAAACTCCGATTATACTAGCATTGTATACACAGGTCTATAGTCACACCCATCTTCTAGATTAAGTGAAGTCAGCAGCAATAGTATGCCAGATCTGTCCTGTCTAATGTGCTTTGCAGCAGGCAAACAGTTACGGAATGAAATGGAGAGGAAATTCTATCACAAACCATTAGAACCCACCTTCTGTTCCTGGAGACAGCGCCTGCAGATGTGTGTGCTGTGAGGTGGAAGGGAGGAAAGCTGAACTCCTGATTTAAGAACTTGTGAAACCACACCTAGCGACACACATAGCCCTGAACTAGCGCTGATTGGTTGGCACGTAGACAGCGGCTTCGGGCAAAAGTGCTAGACACACAGCACATTACTTCCAACATAGAAGATCCCTGGCATTTTGTTATGGAAGATTCTTGCTTACTTAGAAGAAAAAGTAGAATTTGAATCAGCACAATAGTCTGTGATAGGCCATCCTGGATAGCTTCAGGACAGTTATCATCCATTCTTTAATAGTATAGACTGAGAAATTCAATAAAACCTACAATAACGCTATTTACCTGTGGACACATTAGTAATCGACAGGTAAATAGCCTTTACAATATCTAGCACTGGAGAAAATTAAGCTTTATTCTCCCTGCAGCTGCATACCTCCCAACTTTTGAAGAACACAAAGAGGGACAAATTATGCAGCGAGTATATTGTGCCTTGGCAGTTTTTTACCACACTACCAAACCATACCCATTTACCATTTCTTTCTACTCTAGCAGGATGATATGTCAGAGGCGGCAGTGACCGTTAGGCCTCTTTCACATGTTCGTGCAAAACACACACGTTTTGCCCGGTCCATGGTGTAGGTGCATATGTGTGTGCATGTGTCTGTTCAGTGTGTGCTGTCAGTGTGCGATCCGAGTGACATCCGTAGAGCACACGGACAGCATGAACTTCTATACTTACCTGTCCATGGTGCTTGTGTGTTCAACGCTGCTGCTGCTTCCGGTCTGAGGTGCGGTGAATATGCAATAAGCATAATGAGTGGGGGTCGGAAGGAAGTGATAGTGTGCCGTCCCCGTTTCAGCAGCCGGGATGCTCGGATCCGGATCCGGATCCACAGTGGCTCGAGAGGCGTTCAGACCCGGGGGTCGCGCGGCCACTCGAATGAAGGGGGGTATTTACAGGAGGGTGGTGTATTGAGAGTTCGTGAAGCCACCCGTGGTGTGTGGTAAGGTGGACTACCACCGCTGCAATTGGGAGTACCCGTGGGCGATGGAGTGGGTAGCCAGGTGTTTAACCCCTCCACGGGTAGGGGGGATGCCCCGGGACTTGGTGATGGTGGAGGGACGTGCCGTTGGGGAGGTAAGGGTCACTTGCGTACTCACTCAGTCCATGAAGCTGACACCGACAACTTAGTAAACCAAAGTTCTGGACACTGCTGCCACTGAGGGGGAGCATGTTTGGGTCCCGTTCCTGCTGTTGTTGCCTGTTGATCTGTGACCCTTCCCTTGGCACCTTGGTCTCTTCTAGTTGGTCCCTATAGCCTGAAACTAATCGGGTCCCGCTCCCCAGTGTTGCTAACTGAGGGAGCTTACTCTCAGGGTTCACGCTTGGGATTTCCTGGACCGTATGTGTGGAAAGTCCTATCCCCCTCATTGCGCTAGTACCCCGATTTTGGAGTGGGTGGAGAGCGGATCTTGAAGGCTCCGTCCACGTCGGGTGAATTGTCAGGTTGCCTGAAGCTACTCCCTGACCTAGGGTCCACGTTCCCCGTCGTGCCCTGGTCCCTGCCCGGTGATGGTACAAGGCTGCCGGCTATCCTCCACGACAATGCCGTGCCCCTTGTCACGATCCCCTTCGACCGGGGGTCCAGCTCCTACCAGGCCCAGACCAACATCTACTACCTAGTACTCCTCACCACCCCTCTCTTTCACCTACTACACTCTCCTCTCCTGACACTCCTGATCTCCCCTTAACCAACCCCCCAAGTGGCCGACCCTATTCCACTCTGGCCGTCCACTGGTGTGTCTGGTGGGTGTGGTGCAGAGTGATCCTAGGATTTTGATTAGCTGGTTTTGGCAACACCATTGGTTAGGGACCCGTAACCAAGGAGGAGGTGGATATTGCACAGAAGGGCAGATTGCACAATACCCTGTGACGACCTGATAGGCCAGGGCGTCACAATAGCAGTGCTGGAGACATCAGCAAAAGAGACAGGTGAGTATAGAAAAGCATTTTTTTTCACACACGTGTGTGTTCTCTGGTACGTGTCACACTGATGTCACACGAAGCACATCAGTGTGCGGGCCATGTGACATCATTGCAAAATGGACATGTTTTCTTGTGGAGCACACAGACGCACGTATGCTTCACATGGACACACGGTTCGAGTGAAAACACGCACGTGTGCACAAACCCATTGATTTTACAACCGTGTTTTTCCAAAAATAAGACACTGTCTTATATTTTTTTTGCCCCCCAAAAAAGCACTAGGGCTTATTTTTGGAGGAGGTCTTATTCTTGGAGAAACACGGTTGGGGGTAAGTTTACCCCCCAAAAAAGCAGACCCCCCCCACTTCCCAGGAGACACATACTCACCAGACCAGGACGTCTGCGTGGTTCCCAGGTCCTCCTATGATCTCCGGTCGGTGCTGCACGCCGTCCTACCCTGCTGCTAGCTGACACGATGACACACACAGCAGATCGCAGGCACACACAGCAGATCACTCACACACACACAGCAGATCGCAGATATAAACAGCAGATCACACACATCCGATCGCAGGCACACACAGCCGATCATAGATACACGCAGCCGATTGCAGGCACACACACACAGCAGATCGCAGATATACACAGCAGATCACACACATCCGATCGCAGATACACACATCCGATCGCAGGCACACACAGCCGATCACAGATACACACAGCCGATCACAGGCACACACAGCCGATCACAGATACTCACATCCGATCACAGGCACACACAGCCGATCACAGATACACACAGCCGATCACAGATATACACAGCTGAACGCAGACACACACAGCCGAACGCAGACACACACAGCCGAACGCTTTAAAAAACACAGCCGATCGCAGGCACACACACAGCCAATTGCATACACACCCACACACATCACACACACCCACACACCCACACACCCACACGCCCACACACCCACACACCCACACACCCACACACCCACACACCCACACACACACACACACACACACACACATATATCACATCACATCACATCACATCCAGCACTTACGGCCGCAGGTAATGAGAGCAAGTCACATGTCCGGCCGCAGGTCCTGTTCGTTGCGCTCCACCGCACTGTCTCTCATGATTCAGCCGGCGAGAAGAGATTGGTGTCGCTGGATGAGGTGAGTGTGTATGCGATCCGATGTGTGTGTGATCCGATGTTTGTGTGTGTGATTTGATGTTTGCGTGTGATCCGATGTTTGTGTGTGCGATCTGATTATGTGTGTGATCTGACTGTGTGTGCGATCCAATGTTTGTGTGTGAGATCTGGTGTGTGTGTGAGATCTGTGTGTGTGTGTGTGTGTGTGTGAGCTGATGTGTGATCACTACAGGTCCTGCCGCTCAGTGTCAGGTGAGTGTAATTGCTGGGGTGCCGCTGTGTATAATGAAGTGTCCTGCAGTATCTGTATCTTTTTTAGCTGCACGGACACTTCATTACTGAACCGCGACTAGGGCTTATTTTCGGGGGAGGGCTAATATTTAAGCCTTTCTCCGAAAATGCTGAAAATCACTGCTAGGGCTTATTTTTGGGGGAGGTCTTATTTTTGGAAAAACACGGTAGGTCTACATTTGTCCGTGAAAACGGACGTCACACTTACTGGAAAAACAGATGTGTGAAGGATGCCTTGGGGACGAACAGCAGAACAAAATCAGGGATGGTTGGGACAAGAGATGAGAAATCAATTCACGGGATTCACATCCAAAGTCCATGTTAGTGGCACCCGACAGATGGACGGGAGGCTCACAAATCTTTTCCCTGCCAATATCAATCGTGTGTCTTTTGATTAACCCAGGCTGGCGTGTTGTCATCTCTGCTCATGTGACGCCCTGGACCTCAGGGCTCACAGGTTACTACACTCACATACACCCCCCCCCACGCTAGAAAGGTACCACCAGTTAACCACAAAGACCTGATAGTCTCCCTCAGAGTCAGACAGGCACACCAGGTGGGCGGAGTCAGGTGGAAAGACACGCCCCCCGAGGAGTTTGCTGGCCTGAGGTAGGAACACAGTAGACAGTTCAGTACAGTAGAGTTAGAGTGGAGAGTAGTGGAGTACGGTTCTGCACAGGGCCTGGGTTGGAGCCTAGGACCCCCCCCAAACAGTCAGGCAGGCAGACGGCAGTGGCCACCTGCAGGAGACCGGGAATATGACCAGTGGAACCGTGAGGCACCAGGACAGGGTAGCGGCCCGCCGGAACCGAACCGGGGAGCCAACAGGATACCGGAGCACCAGGCAGGGTACTCAGACCCCGAACTAGGCTATACGCCCCTACCATAGTCAGATTAACTGATTTCAGTCTGGACCTCAGGGGTTCATTCCCACCAAAGTCCCGATTGAAGGCAACAGCCCAACCCGTCTGGATAAGAGCCACCGCCAGAGGCCAGAGATCCAAGGGCCAACGTCTGCAGGCAAAAGGGGCTCCAACGACACATACACGCCGGGGAGCGGACTACCAGTGCCCAGGCACATTGGTCACACTACAAACACAGGTGCAGGAGAAAGGCGGACATTGCCAACCCGACTAGGAAGCTGCAGCCGGCTGCGGGCCCCGTTCATCCCTCCGTTTGGTTTACCAGTGACTCTGTGTGGTTTAATCGTGAGTACACCAGTGCCATCTGGCACCACACTGCGCCGCACCGCAACCCTGCGCCCTGCACCCCGACCCTCGCCCAAACCTGGCCCTGGGACCAACATCCCCTATCCACGGAGGGGTCAACACCTAGCTGCACCACTACACCACTCCCGGGAGTCCCCGTACCTTCACCGCAGCGGTGGTGTCCACCATCACCACAACCCATGGGTGGCGTCACGAACAATCATCCCAAAACCAAACATCCGCATTCCCCCACGCGTAGCGCCAACCCCCCTTGCAGAGCGACGTGACCCCCGGGTCCGTGAGAGGCTCGAGTCACCGCCCGCAGTTCGAACACGGATCCGAGCAGCTCGGCGGTCGTAGCCGAAGCCGAAGGGCACTACACATCGACTCTTCTGGCATCACGAACAGGATAGAACCAGTCTACTTACCGGTAGAAGTGTGCCTTGTGGTTCCAGTCAGCGGCGTCCCGCTGAAAAATCTGAAGATCCACCATCTTGGGCGCGAAAGTTTCCCGCTCGAGTCGTCTTCCCTGAGCAGTGGAGGCGCGAAAGTGAAGCCTCGCCCCCAAAGAAAGAAGGGCTGTAGAAAAACCAAGGGGGGATGGAAAGAAAATGTCCGTGCCTACAGGAGACGGCGGGGGGGCGTCAGCTGCAGGAGCGGCGGCGCCCGAAGATGGGAACGTGGCAGCCCTCGCTTCGGTCGAAGGAGCAAGGGAGGCCGCAGGTCCAGCGGTCGCCCAGGTAATGCCCATCTCCCTGCCGTACGTGCCCGGTGCTACTTGGCTACCCCAGTATGATGGGAAGCCTGACGCCTTACAGGTGTATCGGAAAAAGATAAACCCAATTCTTGACCTGTATGCCATGACTGGCAGACAGCGGGCGACGGTGGTACTCGGGCAGCTGACCGGCGCAGCCGAGCAGGAGACGGAGACCTGGACCGACGCGGACCGGGCCTCGGTAGTCACTATTTTTGAAAAACTCCAGACCGCCTTTGAGACCCGGACCGAGGCTGAGTTGCGGATGCAGTTCTACCAATGTCAGCAGCGGCCCGCAGACAGTATCAGAGACTATGCCCTGCGCTTGCAGATGGTCCTCTGGCCCTTGAGGCGGGTGGACACCATCAGTGACGCTGACAGCAACAAGATGTTGGTGGAGCAGTTTCTACAGGGACTGGGGTCTGCTGAAGATTGCAAACAGCTGCGGTTATGGACTCTGGAGCAGGCCGGCTTAGACTTTACAGTATTAAAGAAGCGGGCCATCAAGGCCCTGCAAACATCAACTGGTGGCGTTCCTGACGCGGCCCCTTGGCCGGTTGAAACCGCTCCCATCTCAGTGGTACCCCCTCCCTTGGCTCTATCGGCCCCTGCTACGCCCGTGGGGACAATAGAAGCGCTGGCCTCGCAGGTCCTACGTATAAATGAAGATCTTACCCGGATCCTCGACGCACTCCAGCTCCCGACGAGAGTCAAGCCCCAGGAGAAGATTCAGCTCTCTGACAGCCCGGAGGACGTCCCGTGGATGCAGCGGAGGAAGAACACCGACCTGCGGTATGAGCCACCTGTGTGCTACAGGTGCAACAAGCCTGGCCATTACTCTAGGTGATGTCCGTTAAACGAGCAACCCCTGTGGCCAAGGGCCAATCCTCAGGAGTAGACCCGCATGGCCCGGCTGACTGGAGAGACCGGTTTGTGGGAGGCCGCCCCATCATCCCCCTGGCGGTGGACAGCATCCTGACTATGGCCCTGCTGGACACTGAATCGCAGGTAACCACTATGCCTTATTCATTGTACCAACGATATTGGGCCGATAGTGAACTCGTCCCTTCCGATGATAGCATGACCGTTATTGCGGCCAATGGGCTCCCTATGACCCAAGTGAGACTCAGGGAAGTGACCCTGACTGTGGGATGGACCCAGCTGAAACGCCAATTGATGATTGTGGTGCTGAATGAGTCCAGTGACCGTAACCCAAACGTGGTCCTCGGAACCAATGTGATTGAGCACTGTATGGGAGAGGTGTTGAGCTTGATGCAGCAACTGTCTGCCACTGCAGGAGGGGGTCAACAGAGGGCCCTACAGCGTGAGATCCGGGCCCTCCTGCACCAGCAGCAAGTGAGCCTGACGGGTGGAGAGATTGGTGGGGTGCGAGTGATGGATGCAGCTCCCTTGGTGGTTCTGCCAAGAAGCGAATGATGATTTGGTGTAGGGCAGCAGTAGGCCCCCAGGGAAGGGATTATCCAGCGTTGGTGGAACCTTCGCTCTCCGAGCACTGGCCCACGGTAATGGTAGCCAGAGGGGTGATTGACGTCAAAAAGGGGAGAGCGCCTGTGAAAGTGCTGAATTGCGGGGAGGAGGAAGTTAGGCTCCCCCGCTACGTCATCATAGCTAAGCTGTTTACCCTCGACCCCCAAGCCATCCATGAGACCACCACCACTACCTCTACACCCGACATGAGTAGTAACACTCCATCTCCGCCACTACAGGAGTGGTGCCAAGAGCTACATGTTGGCACCGAATCTACCCCGGTACATCACAAAGATGGGGTATACAGGGTAGTACAGGAGTATGGGCAGGTTTTTAGCAAGCACTCGCTAGATTTTGGGAGGATTAAAGGGGTTCAGCATCATATCCCCACAGGCACGCATGCACCTATCAAAGAGAGGTATAGGCCAATACTACCGGTACACTATCAATGCGCCAAAGACATGCTGAGGAACATGAAGGAAGCAGGGGTCATCCGGGATAGTTGTAGTCCCTGGGCAGCTCCGTTCGTACTGGTAAAGAAGAAAGACGGTACCATGATGATGTATGTGGATTACCGGAAGATCAATCAGATAACGCATAAAGATGCCTACCCTCTCCCTCGCATTGAAGAGTCGCTGGCTGCACTAAAAACTGCTAATTATTTCTCTACCCTTGACCTTACCAGCGGACACTGGCAGGTGGCGGTCGCACCAGAAGACCGTGAGAAGACCGCATTTGCTACCCCCATGGGACTCTGCGAGTTCAACAGTATGCCGTTCGGGCTGTGCAATGCCCCGGGTACCTTCCAACGGCTCATGGAGTGCTGCTTAGGGCATCTCAACTTCGAGACTGTCCTATTGTATCTGGACGATGTGATCGTGTATTCCAAGACGTATGAGGCCCACCTGGAGCACCTGGCAGAAATGTTCGCAGCCCTCTCCAAGTACGGGATGAAGTTGAAGCCGTCCAAGTGCTATCTGCTGAAACCCAAAGTGCAATACCTCGGACATGTGGTGCGCGCCGAAGGCGTAGCCTCGGATCCGGGGAAGGTTGCTGACATCCAGAGCTGGCCACGACCGACCACGGTGAGAGAAGTCAGGCAGTTCCTGGGCCTGGTGGGCTACTACCGCTGTTTCATCAAGGGGTAAACGAAGATGGCCGCACCCATGCAAGACCTCCTCGTGGGACAGACCAAGAATGGGAGAGCCCCCGGCCCCCCGTTTTTCTGGAGTGAGAAACATGAGGTGTCCTTCCACCAGTTGAAGTCAGCCCTGACGGGCGAAGAAATCCTGGCTTACCCGGACTACGGTCTCCCGTTCGTCTTCAATATCGACGCCAGTAATGTGGGCCTGGGCGCGGTCCTGTCCCAGGTGCAGGATGGAAAGGAAAGGGTGATCGCCTACGCTAGCAGAAAGCTTTGGCTGATGGAACGGAACCCCGAAAATTACAGTTCCTTCAAGCTTGAGTTCTTAGCCCTTGTGTGGGCAATAACTGAAAGGTTCAAGCATTACCTCGCAGCGGCGAAGTTTACTGCCTACCCAGACTACGGTCTCCCATTCGTCTTCAATACCGACGGCAGTAATGTGGGCCTGGGCGCGGTGCTGTCCCAGGTGCAGGATGGAAAGGAAAGGGTGATCGCCTACGCTAGCTGAAAGCTTTGGCCGACGGAACGGAACCCCGAAAATTACAGTTCCTTCAAGCTTGAGTTCTTAGCCCTTGTGTGGGCAATAACTGAAAGGTTCAAGCATTACCTCGCAGCGGCGAAGTTTACTGCCTACATGGACAACAATCCGTTGACACATCTAGACACGGCCAAGCTGGGTGCCCTGGAACAGCGGTGGATGGCTCGACTGTCCAACTACGATTTCACTATAAAGTACAGGGCCGGCCTCAAGAACACCAATGCATATGTGCTGTCCCAAATGCCGCACCTACCTGATAACAGGGTGGAGAACGACGACCTTGATGAAATTGAGCTACCCGCCTTCCATCGCCCCCGAAATGAGAAGTCCTGCGTTAACCAACAGCAGGTGAACCTTGACCCGCTGCCCGGTCAGGGGTGGCAGGAAGCCCAGGATCAGGAACCTGCGGTCCAGCTGGTCAAAGCCATGATCGTGCAGGGCTCCTCCCGGATGGATCCCGAGGCCCCCTCAGAAGCCCAACGGTTGTGGAAGGAGAGAAATCGGCTGCACCTACATCAGGGGAAGCTGTGTCGGGAAATGATCAATCCAAAGACCCATGAGAAGGTTCGCCAAGTGTTGGTTCCCCAAGCCAGTGTACCCAGGGTCGTGAAGGCCTACCACGATGGTGCAGGACACTTTGGTTGGAAGAAACTGAAGATGTTGTTGAGAGAGCGGTTCTACTGGAGTGGGATGCGGGAGTCTGTGGAGGCCTGGTGTCGAGAATGTGGCCCCTGCACCCTGAGAAGGCGGGATGAGGCCAGCCAAAAGGCTCCCCTTCAGCCGATCATCACCCACCAGCCATTGGAGTTGGTTGCCCTGGACCACGTCAAGCTCACGCCCAGCCGAAGCGGGTACACATATGCCCTGACCATCGTGGACCATTACTCCAGGTTCATGGTGGTTGTCCCAGTTAAAGAGTTGACGGGCCGAACCGCAGCTAGAGCCTTCCAGGCCTACTTCCGTCGACCGCACGGCTACCCGGAAAGGGTGCTCACAGACCAAGGCTCGGCCTTTGAAGCGGAGGTGTTCCAGGAGTTCTGTCACTTGTATGGGTGTAAGAAGATCCGGACTACGCCATACCATGCCCAGACTAATGGGATATGTGAGAAAATGAATCACCTGGTCCTGAACCTTCTCAAGACGCTACCGCTGGGGGAAAGGAACCTGTGGCCTGAGAAGTTGCCTGACCTGGTTGATATGTACAATAACATCCCCTGCAGTTCCACCAAGTGCATGCCGGCATATCTAATGAGAGCCCGACCGGGGCGGCTGCCCGTAGACCTGTAGATGGACATAGAAGCACCCGAAGCCCTCTCCTCCACTAACCGCTGGGACGCCAAGCGACAGATGCAGTATCGACAGATCCAGTAATATGTAGAAAGGAATCTGCGCCAGAGCCGAAAAAAGCAGGAGCAGCGCTTCAACAGGCGGGCTCCGGTTGCCCCCTTTGCACCCAGGGATGTGGTGCTAAAACGCAAGAGAAGGACACATAAGCTCGACGACTAGTGGGAGAGGACCCCATATGTCGTATAACCCACTAGATGGGAAAATGAAAAGACTTATCTGATCAGTCGCGACCAGGGGAAGACCATCGCTACCATTTCCAGGGACCACCTGAAGAGATGCCCAGATCCCCTAAGGCTTCTAAATGGGACTCCGGCTTCCGTGCCGAGCGGGGAAAAGAAGAAGGAGGTGATTCATACCGTAACGGGCAACTTTCCAGCAGACTGGCCTATGCAGAATGGCGTGGTGATTGTTCCCGTGATACCGTTCCCACAACCCGTGGAAGAAAGAGAGACGGAGACATCCACCAGCGAGCCAGCCGAACCAGTGCCCAGGGATGCACCTATACTACGCCCCCGTGGGTCTCTACCTGCCATACCTGACACCAGGGAAGAGGGGCCAGTTATCCCCTCTGTCCCACTACCTCCCACTGATGACACTGGGCCCAGAAGGTCCACACGACCTAACCTAGGTAGGCCCCCGCTTAGGTACAGGGAAACTGCTATTTAGGGGTGCGATGTATTGATTGTGTAAATATCTGAATGAATGAGCATTAATCACCCGAGGCTTTCACCTGATTCAAAAAGAACAGTTCCCGTTAGGACCTAAAGTGTTTGTGGTAGCCCGTTGGCTGCTGAAGTGCCCATCCCCGTTGAAACTGATGTTGTCCCCTTCCCCCCCCCAAAGACAAGGCTGAGAACTCGCAAGCCACCCAAAAACTGTTGGGTTTGTAAATAGTCCCCAACTGCCCCTCCCCGCAATTGCCAGTACCCGGAGAGGCTGGTTGGAGGAAGGACCCGCAGCAGAGCAGGCTGGGGTCCGCTCACGATCAGGACCGGTGACCATCCTCCGGGTCAGGGGTCCCCTTGGACGTGGGGCCTCTGAATGACTGCCGGTTGCATATCACCGTACCCGTTCCCGCTTGGGTGGCCTGGGCCAGTTCCCGTTTTCCGGACTGGGGAAAAGGGGTGCTGCCTGTTTCTTAGGGGCAGAATCAAGGTTCAGGTTGCTTGGATGGGAAAGCGGATGGACCCGTTCCCGTTAATATTATTAAAAATGTTTCCCGTTTGCAACGATTCAAGTAATGTGCCTCCCGCAAGGCAAGAAATGAAAAAATGCTATCGAATGTTTTACCTGTTATTTATCTTTCAGAAAAAAATAAAAACTGGTGTGGACGGGCAGCCCGCGGACGGTCTGCATTAAACCAAGGGGGAATGTGATGCCCTGGACCTCAGGGGTCACAGCTTCCTTCACTCACATACACCCCCCCACACTAGAAAGGTACCACCAGTCAACCACAATGACCTGATAGCCTCCCTCAGAGTCAGACATGCACACCAGGTGGGCGGAGTGAGGCAGAAAGACACGCCCCCTGAGGAGTCTGCTGGCCTGAGGCAGGAACACAGTAGACAGTTCAGTTCAGTACAGTAGAGTGGAGAGTAGTGGAGTAGGGTTCTGCGCGGGGCCTGGTTGGAGCCTAGGACCCATCCCCAAACAGTCAGGCAGTCAGACGGCAGTGGCCACCTGCAGGAGACCGGGAATATGACCAGTGGAACCGTGAGGCACCAGGACAGGGTAGCGGCCCGCCGGAACCGAACCGGGGAGCCAACAGGATACCGGAGCACCAGGCAGGGTACTCAGACCCCGAACTAGGCTATACGCCACCACCATAGTCAGATTAACTGATTGCAGCCCAACCCGTCTGGATAAGAGCCACCGCCAGAGGCCAGAGATCCAAGGGCCAACGTCTGCAGGCAAAAGGGGCTCCAACGACACATACACGCCGGGGAGCGGACTACCAGTGCCCAGGCACATTGGTCACACTACAAACACAGGTGCAGGAGAAAGGCGGACATTGCCAACCCGACTAGGAAGCTGCAGCCGGCTGCGGGCCCCGTTCATCCCTCCGTTTGGTTTACCAGTGACTCTGTGTGGTTTAATCATGAGTACACCAGTGCCATCCGGCACCGCACCGCAACCCTGCGCCCTGCACCCCGGCCCTCGCCCAAACCAGGCCCCGGGACCAACATCCCCTACCCACGGAGGGGTCAACACCTAGCAGAGCCGCTACACCACTCCCGGGAGTCCCCGTACCTTCACCGCAGCGGTGGTGTCCACCATCACCACAACCCGTGGGTGGCGTCACGAACAATCATCCCAAAACCAAACACCCGCATTCCCCCGCGCGTAGCGCCAACCCTCCTTGCAGAGCGACGTGACCCCCGGGTCCGTGAGAGGCTCGAGCCACCGCCCGCAGTACGAGCACGGATCCAAGCGGCTCGGCGATCGCAGCCGATGCCAACGGGGCGGTACACTCATGCTCATATCTATTTGGAACCGATGTGTTCATTTTTGTTAGTTCATTAGCAGACATAACTTTTTCATTTATATGTAAGCTTCTGTGACGCCCTGAACTAGCCAGGTAGTCACATACATACCAACATACACACCCCCACCCTAGGCAGTTACAACAGCCAACCAAAAACCCTTGTTGCCTCCCTCCAGGGTCTGATGTCCACACCAGGTGGGGCGGAGCCAGGCGGTTGGCCCCACCCACCGAGGAGTTCACAGGCCTGGAGGCGGGAAAAGTGTCAGATCAGTCTTGGAGGTGAAAGTGAGAGGAGTAAACACTTGAGGTGTCTGGGTAGGAGCCCAGGCACTGACAGCAAGGTTGGCAGATGGTGGTGGCCGTCTGCAGGAGTTGGTGGAACTCCGCAGAGCCGTAAGGACCGGGTCGGGCGTCGGCCCGCCGGTACCGGACCGGGGAACAGAGTGAAGCTAAGCACACAGGCAGGGCCATCGGACCCCGACCAGGCTTGGAGCCGCCGTCAATAGTCAAATCCGAATGTGACAGGAATTCTAACAGCCAAGTCCCGATTGAAGGCAACCGTCTACCCAGAGAGGATATACAGCCACCACCACAGGCTAGAGATCCAAGGGCCAGCGCCTGCGGGCAAAACGGGCTCCTACGACACCTATACGCCGGGGAGCGGACTACCGGTGGGCAACCACAGGAGTCAGAACATTTCTAAAAGGTGCAGGGAAAGACAGCCACCATCAGCTGTCCGGGGAGAGCACAATAACAACACTGCAGCCGGCTGCGGGACCCGTCCATCCGGCCATTTTGGTTTACCAGCGACTCTGTCAGTGATTGTCTGAGTGAGTACACCAGTGCCGACCGGCACCGCGCCGTGCAGTCCCTACACACCAGCCATCCGACCTCCCCGTTACACCACCGGGCCCCGGGATCACCAACCCCCCTACCCACAGAGGGGACAACATCTTAGCTGCACCCTACCATCTCTCCCAGGATCCCTGTTACCAGCAGCGGTGGTGCCATCATCACCACGTCCCGTGGGTGGCGTCACGAACAATCTCCCTAACAAAACTCTCTTTTCACTCATGGGCGAGGAGCGCTGCTCGAGTCCCCGGGTCCGGCCCACCGCTCGAGCCACCGAGCAGCAGCAGTAGCAGAAGCCCCGGACCCGAGCGTGATGAGTGCGTCCCTTCCGCCCGCAACACTTCACTATGACATCTGTTTTTTTCTGTCTATAAGGCCGCGTTCACACATTCCATAAATACTGTGTTTCTGTTTTCTGCAGTTGTTCGCAAAAACTACCCAATAATAATATTTGTCAATTATTGTTTTTATTGATTTATTTTAAACCTTTTCCCACTTACCGTATTTAATGCATTTTTGTGGAGATGTGAGCAATGTTTTCAATGTGTTTTTATTGGTAATGAGCGAATATACTCACCACTATTTGTTACTCGCACGAATATTAAGGTATATGTGATATTCGTTACTCAACGAGCATTTTGATATTCGCCTCATGAGTTTCGAGACTGCTCCCAGCATATTTGGTGCCTGATTTTTAGCCACTAAAAATGCTGGGATTGATTGCCAATTACAGTAATGCTGTAGCCATCTTTGCTACTGGCATTACTGTGATTTTGAGACACAGTGAAAAAAAAAGACTTTCACTAAGACCTCTTTCACATATCCGTGTCTCCGGTACGTGTGATGTCCGTTTTCACACATATCGGAGACACAGACACACGTAGACCCATTAAAATGAATGGGTCTGCGCATACGTCCGAGTAGTGAAATGGAACGTGTGTCCGTTTGGAGCACATGCGTGTCTGTGTGCTCCACACGGTGACATGTCCTTTTTCTGCCATCAGCATGGGTGTCACCCGGACTGCACACTAATGTGATCCGTGTGACATCAGTGTGAGAAGTACCAGAGAAAACACAGGTGACATAAAGATAAATAATTTTTCTACTTATCTGTCTCTGGCACTGCTGTCTCTGCTGTTATTTCCGCTCATTATGCTCAGTGCATATTCACAGCAGTGGTGGTATCAGGTAAGTATACCACCTCATGCTGTCCATGTGCCATCTAAATGTCACATGGATAGCACAGGGACAGATACACACACATGCGTATCTTCACCACAGATCATGCAAAACAGTGTTTTGCACCATAGTTTGAAGGAGGCCGTAAGCAGGAGAATTATATTTACCGAGTTTCCCTGTCACACTATTTTCTGGTCCACTCATTAACCTTTATGAATATGCACTGCTTCCCCTGGCCACCCTCTGTGCTGGCATCTGTAATTGGTTGAGTGTAAAATAAAAAAATAATTGGAAAAAATGAGGTAGGGTCCCTCGTATTTTGATACCCAGGGCAGATGGCTATAGGCTGCAGCCCCCAGTTGTGCACTATTTTTCAGCCTCCAGCTGTGCACATATCAAAATTCAAGGAACCTGTGCGGCTTTTTTAAATTATTTAAATAAATAAGGTAAAAAAAACAGCATGCAGTCCCCTCAATTTTGATACCTAGCCAAGATAAAGCCAACAGCTGGCAGCTTGTATTCTCAGGCTGGGAAGAAACATGGAACTTGGGCCCTGCCAGCCTAAAAATGGCAGCCCGCAGCTGCCCCACAATTGTTGCATCCATTACATGTGACAATTACGACGTTTTACACGGCTCATCCTTATTGCTCTGGAGTGGTGGCAATCAGGATGTGACAGCTGTAATGTAAAAAAAATTACAGCTATCATCAAGCCCGAGGTTAGTTATGGGTAGGTCTATGAGACTCTGTAAGTAAGAAGAAATAAACAGAAACACACCAAAATCCTTTATTTGAAATAATAAACATACCCTGTTTCACCAATTTAGTAACCCCCAAAACACCCCTGCATGTCTGACATAATCCACATGAGGTCCCACAATGATCCCGGCTCTGCTACATACAGAAGCTGCAATGGTTAAAAATGCGACCACTCACTGCAGCTCCTGTGACACACTGAGGGCAGTGGGGGATGTGACAGTGAAAGCAGTGACATCAGTCAGGTCACAGACGGGTTCACACGGTACCAAGTATGACCGCCAGGGAACCTGGACTGCCAGATTGCAGGACATGGTGCTACAGCTGCTGGATTGCCATGCCGCCATGTACCATAATCCGGCAGTGGGTTCTATTTTCACTAAGAGCAGTGGGTTCATCTTTCGCTGATGGCAGCGGCGAGCCATAAGTGTGAACTCCGATGACCTGACTGCAGCACTCTGGAAAAACTAAAATAAGTAAATGACTCGCCCACCCCAGGGCTATGGGACACCCGGTGCTGGGCCGGACTAGTCCGGGGGTCGTCAGTGGTGGCGGGGCCCGACTCCGTGACCCTGGCGGGAGTCAATTAATATGGTTTCAGTGGGGGTGTTTAAAGTTTATATTCGTGACGCCACCTGTAGTTTGCGGCTATTAAGCCGCCGCTGCTGTATGGGGCCTCTGGGGCTGGTGGAATGGCAGCTTGGATGGTCCTGCTCCCCACAGGTGGAGCGGTACCCCGGGGTCACTGTTGGTGCTTGTAAGAGTCTATCCAGTGATGGAAGTCTATGCAATGATGGATGTCTATGCAGTGCAGATGAAATAACAGAGGCAACACCAAGGGTGCAGTTTCAAGTTGTTTACTCACAATTCCTGGTTTATGGCGCACTGTGCCTTTGGACGGCTGGAACCCCCTGTCAGGGACCTCCGCTGATCCCGGGTAGATCTGGGAATAAAAGCCGGTGCACCCTTCTATTGTGTTCCTCTCTTCAGCTGTCTTCTAAGCCTTGCCTTTGCTGGATGAACCTGGCTTGGCCTCCACTACAGCCTCCAGATAAGGGGCTAGCCTAGCTGGAACTTCACCCTCTTCCCAGAGGTTCTGCAGAGGGCTGTGGCCCTGGGCGCTTGCAGCCACCCTGGACCTCGGTTTTCACTTTTGGAATTGACTTCTCTTCCTCCAGTTTCTAGGGACCGTCCCCTGTCTGCAGCTTGATCCCTCCACCTGATCATTCTGTGGAACAGGCCCTGTGCTTGAAGGCGGTTCAGTGGCCCTGTTATCCCTTCTGTATTTCTCGGTTGTGGTGTCACCTGGACCTAGCTGGGTCCCAGGGTCTTCACCAGGAAGCGTCACTTTCTCCTTCTTGCTCCTGACTGACTAGAGCACTACTCTTCTTACTCCTCTCAGCTCTCCTCCTTACTTCAGCTCCTCTCACCTCACACTCCAAACTCTCACTTCTCACTCACTAAACTTGACCTTCCTCTTTCTACTCTACTCTCAACTGGCTCCTCCCACCTCCCCAGTTGCTAGGCCCCACCCAATGGGAGAAGGGATGGGACTTATGCCCCCCCATCATACAGCATGGGGGTGGCTGCCACTATCCCCGGTCCCAAAATATGCCTAACAATGGGTGTAGTGCAGATTTGCCTGTGGACCGGCGTTTACTCCTTTCCTTACCCAGGATGGGACATCACACCTCTGGCTGGGGTGCAATGTTCCTGTGGCGACGGAAGCCTCAGGGGCGCCACACGCCCCTCACAGCGAATCCCAGCATGTCCGCGGGCTGAAACAACAAGAAAAGTGGAAAAACTGCAAACATTTTTATATATGCATATAACAGGAACATAGGAAAAACTTTACATCCCTTTATGGGAGGCGCATATACTTGAACGTTGCGAAGTTTAAAAGAATAAAACTTTTGAGTCTTTTGAGCACTCCCACCAGAATTCTGGTACGGGGCACAACAGGTGCAACATATATACAGGGGGAATCTGACCACATATAGTTCAGTGGACCAATTGTCTTTTCAACTTTGAACTTAGGGGGGTGAATGACACGAACCAGCCACTAAGTCCTGTGGCCTGGTTAAAACACCACAAATAAATAACAGGGGACCACATTCCAGTCTACTGGCCCGGTACACATAAACCGGGGGGGTGACGTCTTCGAAAAGAACATGAGGGCAGGACATTAGGAATGGGTGTCGTCTTCAAAAAGAACAAGGGGGTGGGGCAATGCAGGAAAGTCTTGAAGGAATGATAAGGGGCAGACAGGGACTATGTACAGCTCTGTTTCTTCTTTTCTTCTTCTTTTACTTTAAATTTCTGTGCTAGAGTCCCGACTTGGCAGGGCCCTGGGCAGCAGATAGTACATTGAAATCATTGTCTGCGACTCTTGAGTGCTTGTGGCAGGCCTGCTGCAAGGTGCTGCGGCCTGGGCCTGCTCTGGAGTGGGGCTGCTTGCTTGCAGAGGGCTGCTAGCTGGAGGGTGGCGGCGCCATTCTGGCTCCTCCGGGGCTGTTTCTACTCGCAGGATATGCACATTAAGGGCGTACCAGCCACGGCTCCCCATCAGTCGCGTGTACTCCACCAGGTCGCCGGGCTGCACGTCGCGCCCTGGGTGGCCCTTGGTCAGGTGCTCCTCGATGTCGCGCCGGGAGATGAAGACATCCTTGCCCAGGCCGGGCTCCCGGATGAAGCCCCAGCCCGCCGTCTGTCTGAAGTCGATCACCTGGCCCTTTCTAGCGGTGCCCTGAGATCCTTTGCGGGCCTTTCTGATCCGTGCTTTGGAGGCCAGGTTGGACACCTCCACGGCCCTCCGCTTCTCTTACCGGAGTTCCCGTTCTTGCTGGAACCGCTCCAGCTGGCGTGCTGTAACGTCCGGGTGGTGGAACCTCTGGACCGTACACCGGTTTCTCTTGAGGAGGCAGCCAGGCAGGTCACCCCGCCAGAAGGTCTGGGTGCACGGCAGCCGAAGCACTAATGGTAGCCGGACAGTCCGTAGAGGAGCAGGAAAGGTGGACGGAGTTCTGGACGGTGGTCCGGGTGACGAGGCTCAGAGTCCGAGGCCAGGTGGTAAGGTCAGGCGGGATCCGGAACTTGCTGAACAATGGAACAGGTCACCAAACGGAGCCAGGGACTGGAGACTGGCGGAGCTGCAGAGATGGTGGAACATCCGCCGAAGTCACCGTCAGGTTACGGGGATGAGCGTGGTTCGGAGCGGCTGGCGTGGCAGGACAGGCTCTACGAGACAGGACAGGGTTAATGCAGGCAAAAGCACAAGGCAAAGCAATAGGGGACCTGAACACTAGCTTGCTAAACACGTAGAACAGGCCCCGCCCACCAGGAAAGTGATTCTTAATATACCCTGTACCTGTCTATGTAATTTCCTGTTTCTAGGTGCTGGCCCTTTAAGAGAGGGTCAATGACCGCGCGCGCGCCCTAATGCACATGCGCGAGGCCCGGGTGCCAGAAGCCAGAGGAGGGAGCGGTGAGTAGGAAGCAGGAGAGCCGGGCTGAGGCAGAGTAGCCGACGGGCGCCGGGAACGGGGACCGGGCTGCCTGGGGACCGCAGGCGATGGGGCAGGAAGGCTGCGGAGCGGGGGACCGGGAAGCCTGGCACGGGAGCGGCGGAGCGCGACCTGGGAGCCGGTAAGCAAGGCAGAGGGGCCGGGGAGCATGGCAGGAGAGCCGGGGAGCCTATCAGGGGAGCCGGGGAGCGTGACAGTACCCCCTCCCCCACACCCCCCTCCCCGCAAGCGGGACAGGAAGGCACGAATCAGAGGAGTGCCAACATTCTCCGGGGCTCCCAGGACCTATCCTCGGGACCATATCCCGCCCAGTCCACCAGGAAATACTGCCGACCTCGTACGGTCTTCATGGCCACGATATCCCTTACCGCATAGATGTCATCGTCAGCGATGGGAGGAGGAGCAGTACCGGCATCAGCGGAGAAGGGACCAAGGACAACAGGCTTGAGCAAGGAGACATGGAAAGAGTTGGGTATCCGCATCGTGGCCGGGAGCTGCAGCTTGTAGGAGACTGCATTGATCTTGCTGATGACTTTAAACGGCCCGATGTAATGAGGACCCAACTTGTATGATGGCAACTTCAATCGGACATACTTGGATGCAAGCCAGACCAGATCACCAGGGGAGAAACACGGGGGATCCAGGCGCCTCTTGTCCACATGTCTCTTCATCCGCAAAGAAGCACGCTCAAGGGAGGTCTTGACAGAGCTCCATATGGCTGAGAAGTCCTGGACCAGAGCATCTGCTGCGGGGACATCGGAAGCCGAGGATGCTGGCAATGGAACAGAAGGCTGAAGTCCGTAAACGACTCGGAATGGAGAGCTGGAGGTGGACTCGCTGATGTGATGGTTGTGGGAGAACTCAGCCCAAGGAAGAAGCGTGGACCAGTCATCGTGATGGGCATTAACATAGTGGCGCAGGAAGGAGGTCAGGATTTGATTGACCCGCTCCACTTGCCCATTCGACTGAGGATGGTAGGCCGAAGAAAAGTCCAGAGATACTCCCAGATGTTTGCAGAGGGCCCTCCAGAAGCGCGAGGTAAACTGGGTTCCTCTGTCGGACACAATGTGTGCGGGAAAGCCATGCAACCGGAATATATGTTGGATGAAGGAGTCAGCTAGCTCCTGGGCAGAGGGCAGCCCGGCCATGGGAATGAAGTGAGCCATTTTTGAGAAACGGTCCACCACAACCCATATGACTGTGTGTCCAGAGGATAAGGGTAAGTCCGTAATGAAGTCCATTGCGATATGTTGCCACGGAACAGAAGGAATGGGCAGAGGCAGGAGACGTCCATATGGTAGGTGCTTTGGTGTCTTGTTCCGGGCACAGGACGGACAGGCTGAAACGAAGGATGTGACGTCTGTACGGAGGGACGGCCACCAGTAGTGACGGACAATCGTACTCCAAGTCTTCTTCTGACCAGCATGGCCGGCGATCTTCGAGGCATGGCCCCAGTGCAGGACTCTCTGTCTGTCAGTATCTGAGACATAGGTTTTCCCAGGGGGTATCTGAGTTAAAGCGACAGGATTCACCGGAATGATTTTGCTGGGGTTGATGATGGGCTGGAACGTCTCCTCCTCCAACTCCACGGGCACGAAGGACCTGGACAAAGCGTCTGCCCGCACTTTCTTGTCCGCAGGTCGAAAATGGAGTTGGAAATCAAATCGAGCAAAAAACAAGGACCAGCGGGCTTGTCGCGGGTTCAGTCTTTGGGCTGACCGCAGGTACTCTTGATTCTTGTGGTCCGTGTATATGATTACAGGGTATACCGCTCCCTCCAAGAGGTAGCACCATTCCTCCAAGGCAAGCTTCACGGCCAGTAGCTCCCGATCCCCGATGGTGTAGTTGCGTTCGGGTGCCGAGAAGCTCTTGGAGAAGAATCCACAAGTGACCATCTTGCCGGAGGGGGAGTTCTGCATCAACACTGCCCCGGCTCCTGAGGAAGAGGCATCCACCTCCAAGGTGAACTGTCGGTTCAATTCAGGGCGATGGAGAACCGGGGAAGAAGCAAACGCCTGTTTTAAGGAGCAGAACGCGGCATCGGCCGCCGGGGACCAGTCCTTAGGATTAGCTCCTTTCTTAGTCAAGGCAGAGAGAGGCGCAGTCAAGGCAGAGAAATGCGGGATGAATTGCCGATAATAGTTCGCAAAGCCGAGAAAGCGTTGGATAGCCTTCAGTCCGGAGGGAGGAGGCCAGTTGATGATGGCAGACACTTTCTCAGGATCCATCTGCAGGCCAGTGTCCGAGATAACATAACCCAGGAAGGGAAGAGACGACTTCTCAAAGATGCATTTCTCGTACTTTGCGTACAGACGGTTTTCTCTAAGCCTCTGGAGAACTAGCTGCACGTTTTCTCTGTGGGTCTGTAGATCCGGAGAGAAGACCAGGATGTCATCAAGATATACCACGACACAGACATAGAGGAGGTCTCTGAACACGTCGTTCACCAGTTCTTGGAAGACTGCCGGAGCATTACACAGACCAAAGGGCATGACACAATACTCGTAGTGCCCATCTCGAGTGTTGAATGCGGTTTTCCATTCGTCTCCAGAGCGAATGCGAACCAGGTTGTAAGCCCCGCGGAGGTCCAACTTGGTGAATACACGGGCTCCTCGGAGCCGATCGAATAGTTCGGGGATAAGCGGCAGAGGGTATTTGTTCTTTACGGTGATCTGGTTTAAACCCCGGTAGTCGATGCAAGGGCGCAGATCTCCTTCCTTTTTCTTGACGAAGAAAAACCCTGCTCCGGCAGGGGATGAGGACCTCCGAATGAACCCCTTTGCCAGGCTCTCGGTGATATAGGCAGACATGGCCCGTGTTTCAGCAGGGGACAAGGGGTATATTCTTCCTCTAGGAGGCGTGGTTCCTGGCAGTAAATCGATGGCGCAGTCGTAGGGACGATGAGGCGGTAGCACCTCTGACTCCTTTTTATCGAAAACGTCCGAGAAGGACCAGTAGGCAGAAGGCAGTCCTGGTAGAGACTCTGGAACCGGAGAGCGTCGAACGGGCTGGATGGTTTTCAGACATCTCTCGTGGCACAAGGAGCCCCATCGGGTGATTTCACCTGTACTCCAGCTGACCGACGGTTCGTGTGTCCGTAACCATGGGAGTCCCAGCAGGATCTGATGAGACATACTCGGGAGGACGTAGAAGGTGATCTTCTCGGTGTGCAAAGCACCAATCCGTACTTCCACAGGCTTGGTGATCAGTGAGACGGTGTCAGAGAGGGGTCTCCCATCCACAGAGGCGATCACCAGCGGTTTCTCTAGTGGGAGGACCGGAACCTGGTACTTATCCACCGTGGCCTGCTGGATGAAGTTGCCTGCTGCTCCGGAATCAAGATACACCTCTGCCGTGAACCGGGTCTCTTCTGTAGTGACTTGAATTGTCCAGGTAACGGAGTCTGAGAGTGTCCCAGCACCTAGGGTAGCCTCTCCTACCAAGCCTTGGCTTTGGAGTTTCCCGGCTTCTCGGGACAAGAGCGTAGCAGGTGGGAACCATCACCGCAGTAGAAGCAGAGACCCTTTGCTAGTCGTTCTGCTCGGCGTTGCTCCGACTGCCTCAGGCGGTCAATCTGCATGGGCTCGTAGGTAGACGCGCCAGGGGACGCCGACTGAGGAGCGGTGGACTTCTGTGGTGGGGAGGAGTGCCGTATTGGACGTCTCTCGCGGGACACCTCTTTGGATCGTTCCTGAAAGCGAAGATCCACGCGAGTCGCCAGAGCAATCAGGGCATCCAGGGTAGAAGGCACGTCACGACCAGCCAGCTCATCTTTAATGCGAGCCGAGAGTCCTTCCCAGAAGGCGGCAGTTAGGGCCTCGTTGTTCCACCCGAGTTCCGAGGCCAAAGTGCGGAAACGAATAGCATATTGGCCCACCGTCAGAGTCCCTTGACGTAGCCGGAGGAGGGATGAAGCAGAGGCGGCGGTGCGTCCGGGCTCGTCAAAGGTGTTACGGAAAGCCTGCAAGAAGTCCTGGATATCAGTGGTCACCGGATCCTCTTTCTCCCACAAGGGGTTCATCCAGGCCAGTGCCTCTCCCTCTAGATGGGACATCATGAACGCGACCTTGGCTTGGTCGGAGGCGAAAAGGTGCGGCAGCAGCTGGAAATGGAGGGAGCATTGGTTTATAAATCCCCTGCAGGTCTTGGGATCTCCAGCGTACCGGGGTGGTGAGGCCAAACGAAGCTTGGAAGCATCCGAGGAGGCTGCCACGGGAGCTGCGGACGTGGATTGTGCAGTGGAACCCCGAGATGTCACAGGCGTGGCCGCTGCTTGTAGCGCGTTCAGACGGGCATCCACAGAAGACATGAAGTTCAGCATGCGGGTCTGGGTCTCGCGCTGTCGTGTAAGTTCCTGCTGCAGGGCCGCTAGTGCTTCGGCGGGATCCATGGCCTGTTCTAGCTGTAACGTCCGGGTGGTGGAACCTCTGGACCGTACACCGGTTTCTCTTGAGGAGGCAGCCAGGCAGGTCACCCCGCCAGAAGGTCTGGGTGCACGGCAGCCGAAGCACTAATGGTAGCCGGACAGTCCGTAGAGGAGCAGGAAAGGTGGACGGAGTTCTGGACGGTGGTCCGGGTGACGAGGCTCAGAGTCCGAGGCCAGGTGGTAAGGTCAGGCGGGATCCGGAACTTGCTGAGCAATGGAACGGGTCACCAAACGGAGCCAGGGGCTGGAGACTGGCGGAGCTGCAGAGATGGTGGAACATCCGCCGAAGTCACCGTCAGGTTACGGGGATGAGCGTGGTTCGGAGCGGCTGGCGTTGCAGGACAGGCTCTACGAGACAGGACAGGGTTAATGCAGGCAAAAGCACAAGGCAAAGCAATAGGGGACCTGAACACTAGCTTGCTAAACACGTAGAACAGGCCCCGCCCACCAGGAAAGTGATTCTTAATATACCCTGTACCTGTCTATGTAATTTCCTGTTTCTAGGTGCTGGCCCTTTAAGAGAGGGTCAATGACCGCGCGCGCTCCCTAATGCGCATGCGCGAGGCCCGGGTGCCAGAAGCCAGAGGAGGGAGCGCTGAGTAGGAAGCAGGAGAGCCGGGCTGAGGCAGAGTAGCCAACGGGCGCCGGGAACGGGTACCGGGCTGCCTGGGGACCGCAGGCGATGGGGCAGGAAGGCTGCGGAGCGGGGGACCGGGAAGCCTGGCACGGGAGCAAGGCAGAGGGGCCGGGGAGCATGGCAGGAGAGCCGGGGAGCCTATCAGGGGAGCCGGGTAGCGTGACACGTGCGCAGGCAATGTGGGTCGCAAGCGGGGTCTCGGCAGGGCGTATGGGACGGACCAGTCCTAGGTCGCGGAACGGAGCTGCATCCCAATTCACCCCCGTTGAGTACGCATCCAGCAGGTCGGTAGGAGGGCTTGGCGAGGGGCCCACCAGATCATCGGGGCCCGCTGGGGTCAGGGAGCCTTCTGCGCTGCCGGGGGCTGCTGGGCCTGCTGTGGCCTTGGTGCGTTCAGCGGACACCTCCTGCAAGCCTGCAGGAGGGCTGGGCGGTGGCGTTTCATAGTGCCCTGGGTCTGGACGGACAGGGGTGGCGTACAGCTTACCCGGGTGTTCTACGACGGCCTGCTCTCGGTGGCCCACAACCTCGGGTGCCGCCCGCTCCTCCTCGGCACTCGCCCTTCCAGCTTCATGCTTGATCCGCTTCTCTACCTCCGCTTTTACTTTGCTCAGCCTCCGGGTGAGCAGCTCCACTTCCTCGCGGAGCAGGTCCAGCAGGGGATCCATCTGTCGGCTCCCTGGGGTGCTCGGCTGCAGATGCTCGGCCATGCTTCCTGCCTGGTTCTTGCTCCCTGCTGCACTGGCTGGATGCTCGACCACGCTACTCGGCTGCATCCTTTTTCCTGGAGGCGGGGCCGGGGGCTGCACCAGCGCCAAGCGCCAAACGGGTGCCCAGCCCGTCACAGCCGGCGCTGCTCCGCTCACGACCCAATACATTCCTTCGTTTGTCTGGTCTGGCATTTAGGGTCACCTTTGCCAGCCGCTCAGCTTTCTGTTACTCCATTTTACTTCCTCCGCTGTGCATCGCGGGCTCCACTTTGTGCTCTTCTTTTGACAAGGGGACGGGGCCTCTTTTTCGCGCTCCTTTTCTCAGGCAGCATAGGTGGGGCTCAGCTTCGCGCTCCTTTCTCTGGCACGCCCCCCTTCTTCCCGCTCTCAGCAGTTTCTTTAATGGCGGCCTTTCACCACAGTAAAGCACAATTCAAACACAGTCCTTTCAAAGGCGCACAGTACCCAGTGGGGGCCAGGCACGTTATCCTGTTCACAGCGCCAAAGTTGACTCGCCCACCCCAGGGCTATGGGACACCCGGTGCCGGGCCGGGGGGTCGTCAGTGGTGGCGGGGCCCGACTCCGTGACCCTGGCGGGAGTCAATTAATATGGCTTCAGTGGGGGTGCTTAAAGTTTATATTCGTAACGCCACCTGTGGTTTGCGGCTATTAAACCGCCGCTGCTGTATGGGGCCTCCAGGGCTGGTGGAATGGCAGCTTGGATGGTCCTGCTCCCCACAGGTGGAGCGGTACCCCGGGGCCACTGTTGGTGCTTGTAAGAGTCTATGCAGTGATGGAAGTCTATGCAATGATGGAAGTCTATGCAGTGCAGATGAAATAACAGAGGCAACACCAAGGGTGCAGTTTCAAGTTGTTTACTCACAATTCCTGGTTTATGGCGCACTGTGCCTTGGACGGCTGGAACCCCCTGTCAGGGACCTACGCTGATCCCGGGTAGATCTGGGAATAAAAGCCGGGGCACCCTTCTATTGTGTTCCTCTCTTCAGCTGTCTTCTAAGCCTTGCCTTTGCTGGATGAACCTGGCTTGGCCTCCACTACAGCCTCCAGATAAGGGGCTAGCCTAGCTGGAACTTCACCCTCTTCCCAGAGGTTCTGCAGTGGGCTGTGGCCCTGGGCGCTTGCAGCCACCCTGGAACTCGGTTTTCACTTTTGGAATTGACTTCTCTTCCTCCAGTTTCTAGGGACCGTCCCCTGTCTGCAGCTTGATCCCTCCACCTGATCTTTCTGTGGAACAGGCCCTGTGCTTGAAAGCGGTTCAGTGGCCCTGGAATCCCTTCTGTATTTCTCGGTTGTGGTGTCACCTGGACCTAGCTGGGTCCCAGGGTCTTCACCAGGAAGCGTCACTTTCTCCTTCTTGCTCCTGACTGACTAGAGCACTACTCTTCGTACTCCTCTCAGCTCTCCTCCTTACTTCAGCTCCTCTCACCTCACACTCCAAACTCTCACTTCTCACTCACTAAACTTGACCTTCCTCTTTCTACTCTACTCTCGGCTGGCTCCTCCCACCTCCCCAGTTGCTAGGCCCCACCCAATGGGAGAAGGGATGGGTCTTATGCCCCCCCATCATACAGCATAGGGGTGGATGCCACTATCCCCGGTCCCAAAATATGCCTAACAATGGGTATAGTGCAGATTTGCCTGTGGACCGGCGTTTACTCCTTTCCTTACCCAGGATGGGACATCACACCTCTGGCTGGGGTGCAATGTTCCTGTGGCAACGGAAGCCTTAGGGGCGCCACATAAACATGAAATATAGGAATTTTTGCACTGCATTACTCCTATTGGTTTACAAATTGGCCAATTCATGTAAGCACGACAGCCAATGACAAGGTGTACCTCATTTTGTCAGGACGCAAGCCAAATATGCCTGTATCCGGGTTAAAAAATCCTACAAGTAATGTGCAGGAAGGATCCAGCTAAATGAAAACACTGTGGCTGAAGGGCAGAGTGCTCAGTCAGAAAGGAATGGAATACTAATATAAAAAGACTGACCACAGCACATCCACTAGATGTGAACAGATGTGTGATGCCCTGGAAAGACCAGGTGGTCACAAATAGGCCCCTGCATAACACCTTCCCTCATTAGGAAACACACAGCCAACCAGAAAACCCTAGTCACCCCCCCCTTAGGGACAGACAGACACACCAGTGGGCGTGACCAGACAGTTGGGACACGCCCACCCAGGGGTCCAGACAGCCCGGGGGAGGGAAAGTAAGACAGTTTGTCTTGGATTTCAGTTTGGAGAGGAGTGTGGGCTGGAGTTAGGGGTAGCTCCAGCAGTGAAGTCCAAGTTGAGCGGTGCCAGGGTAGGAGCCCTGGTGCCTTGGCTAGGAGGCAGACGGTGGTCTCCGTCAGCAGGAGACAGGAAGACGGCTCGGTGGAACCGAGGTGGACCGGGCCAGGGTTGTAGCCCGACGGTACCAACACGGGGAACCGACCCGGAAACCGTAGCACAAAGGGGGGTACTCGGACCCTGAAGCCAGGAACCAGAAACAAGTGGAGCTGGTTAATTAACCGATTGAGGCCAGGACTAGAGGTCCTGTCCCACCCAAAGTCCCTCATAGAAGACAACAGCCCACTGATTAGGGATAAGAGGTCACCGCCAAGGCCCATAGATCCCACGGGCCAGCGTCTGCGGGCACAGCTCCTTAGGCCACATCCAGCCGGGAGCGGACTCCTGAGTTTTATACTGGGAAAGTTCACCTTACACAACGATGCAGGAAATGGATAGAGACCACCAGCCGGGTGGGGGATCCCGAACGCAACCAGCCGCGGCACCAGCCACCACCACCTTGGTTTACCAGAGACTTGTGTGTTTTACTAACAGTGAGTACACCAGCACCCCCTGCGGTCGTCATCTCCCCTGCACCAGAGCTATCGGGTCCCGGGGCCACCATCCCTGCCCACGGAGTTGACATCTTGCTGCACAACATCTCTCCCGGGTGCCCCGTAACAGCAGCGATGGTGTCCCACCTCACCACACACCGTGGTTGGCGTCACGAACCTATTACGGACTAGCCCATACATCTAAGTCCCCCATTTTATTTGGCATTTCCGCGAGACCCCCGGGTCCGGAGACCCTCGAGCCACCACCCCTGAAGGCCCGGATCCGAGCAGCGCCGGCTGCTGGCACGGGGGCACAGTGCACACTGAAAATCCAACAACGTTCCAAAAATATGTACAGCATCACTCTAAAAAAGCTAAAATATGTAAACATGAAATATAGGAATTTTGGCACTGCATTACTGCCATTGGAAAAAATGAGATACTTGGTTTACAATTTGGTCAATTTGTGTAAGCCCGATAGCCTATAACAATGCGTACCTCTTTTTGTCGGGATCCCAGCCTAATACGCCTCCCTCCGGGTTAAAAAACCTCCAAGTAATGAGCAGGAAGGAACAAGCTACATGAAAACGCAATTAAACAATCATCCTGTCACGCTCTCACCACTGGGGATCCAGGCGGTGAGCGAGGGTATAGAGGTGGAACCACTGGACCACAGGGTGGATACCCATGCTTACGCTTAGTGGAAGGGGCTTGCCTAAGCGTCCACCACGAGGCAGGATTCCAGGTGCCACTCCCAGGGCAGCGACCACAACTGTGGCAGCTGAGCAGGAGAGGGTGACAGCAGAACTGGAGGAACAGCAACTCAGAGCAGCACAAGGGGCACAGTCCTGAATAAGAATTGGCAGATAGGCACCAGCAGACAAAGGACATTAGGCACAAGACACCATGTGCAGGGCGTCAGGCACAGGTCATCAGGCGACCCGGTCGTCAGGCATGGATCATCAAACAGAGCTCCAGAGGCTCAGGAACTCAGGCAAGATCCACAGCTGGGTGGTACAGTCACAAAAAGACCTGAACTGCAGCAGGGTGGTGTGGGCACACCAGGCGTGGACCTGAGCAAAGTGATGCTGGCATAGCAGGTACTTCCTGATTTCAGGTAAGATACAAACACGACTTTATTCCTAAGTTACAGCAGGACTTCAGGTACTACGCATAGCAGGATATCAGATAACACAGCAGGACTGCAAATATAGAACATACAGGCAAGGCTGGAGTCTAAGGCGGGCTCTGCACACTACGACATCGCAAGCTGATGCTGTGATGCCGAGTGCAATAGTCCCCGCCCCCGTCACAGCAGCGATATCTTGTGATTGCTGCCGTAGCGAACATTATCGCTACGGCAGCTTCACATGCACTCACCTGCCCTGCAACGTCGCTCTGGCCGGCGAACCGCCTCCTTCCTAAAGGGGCGGGTCGTGCGGTGTCACAACGACGTCACACGGCAGGCGGCCAATAGAAGCGGAGGGGCGAAGATGAGCGGGACATAAACATCCCGCTCCCCTCTTTCCTTCCGCAGAACCGGCGTGAGACGCGGTGACACAGGTAGGAGATGTTCCTCGCTCCTGTGGCTTCTCACACAGCGATGTGTGCTGCCACAGGAACGAGGACCATACACCGATGATACGATAACGACGCTTTTGCGCTCGTTAATCGTATCAAAAAGGATTTACACACTACGATATCGACTGCGAGGCCGGATGTGCGTCACTTTCGATTTGACCCCACCGATATCGCACCTGCGATGTCATAGTGTGCAAAGCCCGCCTAAGAACGGGTCGGTAATTGGATACGTCGGTCACTGAATACGGCAGGACAACGGTTAACCAGACTACAGACAGAATACCAAACTCAGACAGGTGACCGGACTCAGGCAGTATACAGGGCTTCATCAGCAGCAGGCTCCAGTACTTCAGTAGTAACACAAACAGGACAAACACTTATGAAATGTAAACGCCCACACCGGGGCCTGGGGGTTACTTGTTACTGGGCCGCGGTTCCGTTTCTTGGATGCTGCAGTGGTAAGGCCCGGCTCCGTGCTCCCGGCGGTGTCAGTGCAAGTAGGAATGATGATGGGGATGGTAGTTCATGATGCCACCTGTGGTATGCAGCAAGTTAGGTGCTGCTGCTGCTGGAGGGGGTCCTCTGGGGCAGATAGTGACACAGCTTGGTTGGCATAGCTCCCCACAGGCAGAGCTGGGCCCCAGGGCGGATGGGGTAGTAGTAGGTGATAGATGGAGGGACTTAACGTTGGGTTGCAGGACTGAGGATGCCGGTAATAACTGGACAACACAAGGGCCGTAGTTTCATTTACCTTTTACTTGGTAGTTGATGGTACAGGCCCGGGAGAAAGTTCCAGCAGGTAACCGAGGTCCAGTCAGCCTGGAGGCAATTGAGGGGATCCACCTAGCCAGGTGGGTTGTAGGCCTTCCTGCTTGCGCTGTAATGTGTGGGTCCCTGCAGCTTTAAGCTATGCTGAGACCATCCTTATGTTGGTTTTGGTTCTCACTCGTATGGCAGGCAGCACGAGTCCTTTACTGGTGCTACTTCTTCTATCACAGCTTCTGGCTCTAGTATGCTGCTGTGCTCCGGGCACTCTGTGGGCCAGATGACCTGCAGTCTCCTGCCCTTCGGATTCTGCTGCGGGGACTTCAGTATCCACGCAGCCTTTGACTCTGATGTCCAGTTCTACGCACTCAGCCCTGAGGGAGCTATGGCGCAGCTCTCTTCTCAGCGACCGTGTTCTCTCTACTCCTGACTTATTCTGATCAGTTTCACTTTCTGTCTGTGTGTATGTTTGTGTGTGTGTTACTAACCCTTCCTGCAGGCCAGAATGCATAGGAAAGCTCCCCTCAAACCGGGTTCTCAAGCTCCCCCTTCTAGTCTGGAGTAGGGAGTGTTGAGTGCTAGTGTACCTAGCATGGGAGACCCCCCTCTTTCTTCCAGGCATAGCATCACCCCCTGTGAGGAGGACAATGTTACCATGGCAACCGGACCACTGGAGTGCCACAAATGCATGCTCTGCAACTCCTATCAGGGGGGAGGAGCCTTACATAGCTGGTGTCTCCCAGCAATAGGCTGGAGAGACACCTTAGCAAGGTGCAGACATCTCCCTATAAAAGATTTGGAAGTGTGTGTGCGTGCCCCCTAGGCTGGAGAGCAGGAAACCCCACACAAAATGTGCAGAGCCTGTAGCCTAGGTGTGAGCAGAGCTGACAATCACGTGGGCATCCACGGAGAAACCAAACCGGGGACTGCACCCTTATGTGGACGGCAAAGAAGAGGGAAGCAAGTGCACTGCGCAAGGTGCAGAGGGGCACAGCATACTAGGGAAGCCGGTGTTACACATCCGAAAGCACCTGGAATCAATAAACTCTGCCCACAAAGTACTAAATAATTTAAAAAAACAACAAAATCTGATGAGCACATATTAAATAGACTTCAAAAAAGTGTAAGTAGAATAATTAATGTTGGTGCAAACAAATAAAAGGAGCACAGCACACAAAACTAGATGAAAAACAAAGTCAATGATAAATAGGAGCCTAAATTTGTATAGACTTTTTTTGCCTCTTACACTGTTTGGTTGTTCTCTAAAACATAATGCCTTTTTTATGAAATGTCTTAAATATCAGTGTGCACTATGACACTTAAGCATAACGAATTCAAGGTATTCTTTTATAAATGTGAATATAAATGTTTGCTATTCTTACAGTGTAATAAAGTCTTATTAACTATAAAATCTGGAATATTTGTGTTCTGCAAAGAGGGCAGGACAGGAATATTTTTATGAGAAAATAACATAAAGATGGTCAGGGCGTAGTAGGGTTGGGCAGGGAGGTCACACTCCAGATTGTAGAAAACAAAAGGAATGAAGATACGAAATTCCTCTTGCTGAAAAGGTATGACCCAGAAATTGTTTGATTTGGCCTAATATATTGATTTGGCCTATATACAGTGCCTTGCGAAAATATTCGCCCCCCTTGAATTTTTCAAACATAAAGATAAAATTTTTAAATTTTATGGTGAAGAATTAACAAGTGGGACACAATTGTGAAGTTGAATGATATTTATTGCTTATTTTAAATTTTTGTGAAAAATAAAAAACTGAAAATTGGGGCGTGCAATATTATTCGGCCGCTTTAAGTTAAAACTTTGTACCACCACCTTTTGCTGCGATTACAGCTGCAAGTCGCTTGGTGTATGTCTCTATCAGTTTTGCACATCGAGAGACTGAAATTCTTGCCCATTCTTCCTTTGCAAACAGCTGGAGCTGAGTGAGGTTGGATGAAAGCATTTGTAAACAGCAGTTTTCAGCTCTTTCCACAAATTCTCGATTGGATTCAGGTCTGGACTATGACTTGGCCATTCTAACACCTGGATACGTTTATTTGTGAACCATTCCATTGTAGATTTTGCTTTATGTTTAGGATCATTGTCTTGTTGAAAGACAAATCTCCGTCCCAGTCTCAGGTCTTTTGCAAACTCCAACAGGTTTTCTTCAAGAATGGTCCTGTATTTGGCTCCATCCATCTTCCCATCAATTTTAACCATCTTCCCTGTCCCTGCTGAAGAAAAGCAGGCCTAAATCATGATGCTACCACCACCATGTTTGACAGTAGGGATAGCGTGTTCAAAGTGACGAGCTGTGTTGCTTTTACGCCAAACATATTGTTTGGCATTGTGCCCAAAAAGTTTGATTTTGGTTTCATTTGACCAGAGCACCTTCTTCCACATGTTTGGTGTGTCTTCCAGGTGGCTTGTGGCAAACTTTAAACAACACTTTTTATGGATATCTTTGAGAAATGGCTTTCTTCTTGCCACTCTTCCATAAAGGCCAGATTTGTGCAGTATTCGACTGATTGTTGTCCTATGGACAGACTCTCCCACCTCAGCTGTAGATCTCTGCAGTACATCCAGAGTGATCATGGGCCTCTTGGCTGCATCTCTGATCAGTCTTCTCCTTGTTTGACATGAAATTTTTGAGGGACGGCCGGGTCTTGGTGTGACGCCCTGACAAAATCAGGTTGTCACAGGAGACTGCATCCATCTTCCAGATGCAGGACTCTCTCCTCCTTGTCCTACCAACACAACCTTACACAGGTACATACACCAGCCACAAAAGCCTAGTCAGTCCCCCAGGACAATAGGACGGGGCCAGGCAGATGGTGACGCCCACCTAGGAGTCCTGAGGTGTTCGGGGAGGGAACAAGTCAGATAAGTCTGGACAGTGGAAGTGAGAGGACTGAAGTGGTAGTCGGGGGTTATAGCTCCCGGACTACCGAACTACCTGAGCTGACTAGGTGGCATACGGCAGAGCAGGACCACAGGCGACGGAGATCCGGTCACGGGAGACCTTACGTGGACCGGGGCAAGGTTGTAGCCCGCCGGTGCCGACAGCGGGAATCCGGTCCGGAGGCCGTGCACAGTCGGGGTACCTGGACCCCAGGGCGAGGACAGGTGCAAGCATCTTTCCAATCAACCAGCAGGGGACAAGATTCCACGTCTTGTCCCACTAGTAGCCCAGATAGAGTGAGACGGAAACCCAATGTAGGGGATAGGGCATCTGCAAGTGCCTGCAAAAATCCCAAGGGTCAGATCTCGCGGGCCACAGCTCCCACAGCAAGGACACCGGGAGTGGACTTTTCCCATTCCATGCGGACTAGTCAACACACCAGACTGGAGCACAGGAGGAAGGGCCCCTGTTCCGCTCACTGGTGTGTTGGACCTGAGCACACCCCTGCAGAGGCTACTGGTATCCAGCACTTGGTTTACTATCTGGACTCTGTGTGATTTATTCAAAAACAGTGAGTACACCGGTATCATCTTTTCCAGTCTGCAGACTGCGTCCCAGCACTCCACTGCACCTACACCTGGGCCCTGGGACAACACCTGCCCTACTCGTGGAGGGAATACCATCCTGCTGCCCCACTCCATCAGCCCCGGGCGCCCCATACCAAGGCAGCGGCGGTGTCACCAACTAACACCTCAACCCACGGGTGGCGTCACTGACAAACTCTCCCCTGTAAATAACCCTTTTATTCAGTTGTGGGCGACGGGCTGCTGTACGAGCCCCGGATCCGGCTGCCACTCGAGCCACAGCCACGGTCTCGGATCCAAGCGTCTTGAGTAGCCCCCCTGTCATGGTCGGCGCCCCCGCCCGCGACATTGGTAGATTTGCAGTGGTATGATTCTCCTTCCATTTCAATATGATCGCTTGCACAGTGCTTCTTGGGATGTTTAAAGTTTTGGAAATCTTTTTGCAACCAAATCCGACTTTAAACTTCTCCACAACAGTATCACAGACCTGCCTGTTGTGTTCCTTGGTCTTCATAATGCTATCTGCGCTTTAAACAGAACACTGAGATATCACAGAGCAGGTGCATTTATACGGCGACTGGATTACACACCGGTGGCTTATATTTATCATCATCAGTTATTTAGGACAACATTGGATCATTCAGAGATCCTCAATGAACTTCTGGAGTGAGTTTGCACTGAAAGTAAAGAGGACGAATAATATCGCACGCCCCAATTTTCAGTTTTTTATTTTTTACAAAAATTTGAAATAAGCAATAAATATTGTTCACCTTTACAATTGTGTCCCATTTGTTGTTGATTCTTGACCATAACATTTAAAATTTTTATCTTTATGTCTGAAGCCTGAAATGTGGGAAAAGGTTGAAAAATTCAAGGGGCCCGAATACTTTTGCAAGGCACTGTATTGTCAAATAGATAACTACAATGAAAAACAAAGTGTTACAAATCAGCCACTAACTGTGTCATAAGGACGCTATGAGTGACAGCTCAGCCACCCAGGGGTGTGCTGGTCTGTCAAGCTTCTGAATGACAGCAATGCTGCCCAATCTGGAATTGGAGAGGGCTGGGTCGTTCCCATGTAAATTGAGGATTGCCTACCAGCTTTATCAAGATCTGGGGTTGCTGGGCTATCTTCAGATGTCACCCTTTGAGGTGATTAACTGGCTGTGTAGCTAGCTGGCAGTGATCATAGCTTTAAGCTCGGTGGTGTTAGGGTACCGTCTCACTAAACGACATACCAACGATTCCGACCATGACATGACCTGGTCAGGATCGCTGGTACGTCGCTACATGGTCGCTGGTGAGCTGTCAATCAGGCAGATCTCACCAGCGACCAGTGACCACCCACCAGCGACTCGTGGAAATGATGCTGCGTTTGGTAACCAAGGTAAATATCGGGTAACTAAGCAAAATGCTTTGCTTGGTTACCCGATATTTACCCTGGTTACCAGCGCACAGCGCTTAGCGCTGGCTCCCTGCACTCGTAGCCAGGGTACACATCGGGTTACTAAGCAAAACGCTTCGCTTAGTTACCCGATGTGTACTCTGGCTACGTGTGCAGGGAACCAGCACTGGCAGCCTGAGAGCGGCGTACGCTAGTAACCAAGGTAAATATCGGGTAACCAAGCAAAGCGCTTCGCTTAGTTACCCAATGTGTACCTTGGTTACCAGCGTCCGCAGCTTCCAGACACTGGCTCCCTGCTCCCTGCACATTAAGATCGTTGCTCTCTCGCTGTCAAACACAGCGATGTGTGCTTAACAGCAGGAGAGCAACGAGCAAAAAATGAACCAGCACTGTGTGTAACGATTAGCGATTTCACAGCAGGTGCCAGGTCACTGCTTAGTGTCACACACAGCAAGATCGCTGATGAGGTCACTGGTTCGTCACAAAACCTGTGACTCAGCAGCGATCTCGCTAGCGATCTCGCCATGTGAGAAGTACCCCTTAGCAAGCTGTTCTCAGTCTCTGATCAGTTGATCTACCAAAAACACGCCCTAGGGACAATTAATGCGATTGCACCATAGATGTTTTAATCAATTATAATTTTATTGTGAAAAAATATATAAAACTATACAAGAGAGTGGAAACAAGAGGGACACTAAACAATTTGCCAAAGCCACTAATATGTGCGCCTCCGAGAAATGTAATATACATGTTTAGTTCCGTGCTGAAGATCACATCAAACTAGAGAGTCCTCAACTCCTGCTGCATTCGGTATGTCTTTTAGATGTTCTAATATCTGTACCTTAAATTCACGTGTGGTAAGACCGATATAAATCTTCCGACACTGTATAACTACATGATGGACACAAAATAACAAAATACAATTTATATATAAAAAATACAATATTGATTGTAAGTCCATGGTATGGTGTAAAATTGGCACAACAAATCGCCATCTATACTCTCTAGTTTGATGTGATCTTCGGCACAGAACTACACATGTATACTACAATTCTCGGAGGCGCGCATGCGCTCTCTTCTACCCCTCAAACGTCCAGCTGTGCGCATCACATGACCGCTAGTGGATTCACCTGCGTTCTAGCGCGTGCAATGTGGAAGTGATTTCAACAAAGGTGGGCAGTCGGAGCTCTATGCGCCATTAGTCAACCGTGAATTGTACAGGTTCTTAATTAAATGCATTGTTTTTATTGGTTACATGTAGTTTATATAGACGGCCTAACCCCACCCTGACATGCCCCTTTGAAAAAGCATTAATTAACCCTCCGTCACATACAATATCGGTTCTAACGAGTTCACATACACTGTGACTGTCAGGCGCAGGCTAGAAAAATACCTATAATATCTAATGTTTGCAATTTCAGTGCTCTAAAAGTGATCAGTGACCTTCATAGGGATGTAATAAAAGAGACTACACATAATCAGGTGCAAAAAAAAACCCATTTACTTAACATAAAACTAATAACTCTGAAATACAAACATTTCAAAACTCCCACCAAATAGTCCCCATGTGCCTGTCAGGCCTATTGTATGTGACGGAGGGTTAATGAAATGTACATCAGAGGTGGAGAAACACGCCAACGCTGCCGATTCTTACAAGGTAATGCCTCATTAAATCATGTCCATCAAAGGCCGGTTTCTTACATTGCTGTGAGTATGATCTTTTGCTATAGATATAATGATGCTGTATTCGTGGCATATCTGCATGTGAGGAAGATAATTTGTAAAATATTCAATTGTTGAAATCTCATGGGAGCACGGTCACCTAGCCCCCTATACATATATGTAAGTGAATCAAGGCACACTCGGTTTATTGTTTCTTCCTCCACATGCAGATATGCTATGCGATGGGTCATATATAACAAACAGTGTGTCATTCCTCTTGTACGCTGCACTAATTGGTCTGTGCATGGTGTATATGTGCAGGTAATTCATGTTATATAGATCCGGTCTTTGGTGGATGCGGCATCAAGGATTCTTTTCTATAGTTTACTGGATGCAATTTAGTAATTGTAATACATGTAAAAAAAAATATTTTTGTGTCCATAAGTGAATGGATATTGGCATTGCCGTAGTAACACTATATGTATATAAATGAATACCATTCGCATAATTTTAACGCATTAGTGGTCCGATAATAAAAACTATGGATATTAGCGGCTTTTGCAAATTGTTTAGTGTCCCTCCAATGGTGGCTCCCTGTTTTCCACTCTTTTGTATGGTTTTATATATTTTTTCACAATACAATTATATAGAATTGATTAAAACATATATGGTGCAATCGCATTAATTGTCCCTAGGGCGTGATACCCTCGGGCATGTTGTTTTTGGTAGTTCATGTTACGTGTGCACTAATTATGTGTATAGAACAACTTGTTGATTATCTCATCAGTTGATGCCTGACCTTTGACCTGTGTCCTGACTATCCATTTGCCTAGCCCTTTTGTCTTTATCTGCTACTTTCCTGGAACTCTGACCTCAGACAATGACTTGACTACGCCTCTGTCTTACCCCATTGATAATTATGAGTATTCCTGGTATCTGACCCCTGACCTCGTGACTACCCAGCTTCAGGGCTAGATCGTAAGTAGTGACTCAGCATCACATTACAACTGGTCCTAACTTTTTTTTTCTCTCAATTTTGCCAGCATGGATCCAATCCACGTCACATGCTTTGTGATGAGATGGCGAATCTGCCACAAAATGATTCAGGTCTAACTATTTAAAAGAAAAAGGTTTTGGTACCTTGTTAGCCAGTTGAAAAATGATTGATTGCTCTCAGTGAGAGAAACAAAATTTAAATGTTGTAGTTGTGATACCTTTTAATGGCTAACTAAAATAAAATATGATGATGTTATCAAGCAAGCTTTCGAGACATCTCAGGTCTCTTCCACATGCCTCAGCAAGAGACCTGAGATGGTTCAAAAGCCTGCTTTATAACATCATCATATTTTATTTTAGTTAGCCATTAAAAGATATGCAAGCAGAAATGAAGAGAGACGGCCAGGCACTGCAGACTCAGGTGAGTACTCACAGATTTATGGTTCACATGAATATCAAATCTTTAGCATACTCCAGTGGTGCTCAACCAGAAAGCAGAAATCCAATGAAATCTTTAAGTCAGGAAAAGCGGCACTTCACAGTGGAGCATTTGCGATATTTTTATTGCGCAATAGTAAGCACAATTACAAAAAGGAGCCAAGACAAATGATATGTGCACACACAGAATGTGGTGAGCCTTCCTCATAAAGATTGTCTTGGCTCCTTTTTGGTGTTTTTTTGATATAGTTCTTTGTGGTTTTTCTAACTAATTCAGTGTAGAGACTCGCAAGTGTGAGAATCCTTGACGAACGGATTGCGAGCTTACGTATTTTGGACCAAAATATAAACTAATATCTCACTATTTGAGGTATGGCACATTTTATCCATTTTTGCAGGATGTGTGTGGACCTTTTGAATTCAGGTGGTTAAATGGTGAGCCTGTCATGTGTTATGTACTCATAGTGCTAACTAACCTGCCTGGACCTGGTGTGCATCATTTATAGGCCTTAATTCAGACACTGTGCGTCTCGTGTATCCATGCGAGATGTACCTATATAGTGCTGTTTAGCCCGCCTGACCTGGGTTTCTGGCGTCATTTATAGGTTACAGTTCAGACACTGTGCATTTCACTCATTATATGATGGGCTCCCAGTGCAAGCTTTATTAGTGTGCATGTCTTATGCTAAGCAGCCGCCCATCCCCTCTAGTGTGGAGGTTGAGTGGCTGTGACATCAGCATCTTGTACCTTGGCTGCAGCCATCTTTATGAGGAAGGCTCACCACATTCTGTGTGTGCACATATCATTTGTCTTGGCTTCTTTTTGGTGTTTTTTTTATATAGTTCTTTGTGGTTTTTCTAAATTATTTTTTTACTCTAAAACCGTGGTCTTCAGGGTACAAATCTCAGCACTTAGGAATAATTATGTACTTCCTGCGGGGGGCCCTTATATCTGGGCTTTTTCTTTAATTTTCTGGACTGGTTCTGTCAATGACTTTTTTGATGCCTTAGGTGCAATTTGTGACGAACCTGACATAATACAGATTGCTGAGGCAAAGATCATGAACCTGATACAGGGGAGCCGTACCACAGAAGTATTGTACTGATTTCTAACAATAGTCCACTGTGGTTCAATAGAACTATGCATCCCTCAGGTGTCAATTCCAGAGGAGCCTTTCCAAAGGTCTTAAGGACACTTGCTCTCCATGCTCCTCCTGGTTCCTTGGTGAAGGCCATGAGCCAGGCTATACGGATGGATCACAGAATCCGGGAGCAACATAATCAGTGTAAGGAAGCCTCTGATATCTTCTCAGAGTATGTCCATCTACCTGATATGGAACCAATTCAGGTTCGACTTTCAGATACCTTTTTTGACCTCAGATAAAGCTCTGCTTAACAGTGATTTCTCTTTCAAGAACCTTTCGATACCAGCATTGGCTTTCATTAAATGGGGGTCTGTAGCGAACTGCGGCGCTAGTCACTACACAGTAGTGCAGATAAAGCATACAGCTACAGTCTTTAGCCCACAGTCGTGTGCTTATCTTGGTTGTGCATCAAAATAAGAAGGACATAATGTGGATTTTTTTAATTATTTAAATTAAATTAGTAATGGCAGGCATTATGAGCCCCACCATTACTAATAAGTGAAAAGAAATAAACAGACACTGAAATAATCCTTTATTTGAAATAAAATACAAAAAACCCCGACCATTTTTCTCATATTTATTAAACCCAAACACCAAGTTCTGACGTAATCCACACAAGGTTCCTCGACGATCCCAGCTTTGATACATACTGAGGTAACAGTGAGCATGCATAGAATATGACTGCACGCTGTGGCTTCAGGCGGGACTGACTGAGTGGTGGCAGCTGTATGCGGTTCCCATAGTACACCACCTCTGACCACAGGTAAACTAACCTCAGGTGCCCTCATTGAACTCAGTGACCTCACCTCAGGGGAACTCATTCAGTTCAATGAGACCTGCATATCTTAGCACAAAATTGTTTGGGATTTATTGCCAAGAGACGCAGATATGATGCTGAAATTTATAAACCAAATTCCTACACCAATACTGCATGTCTTGGCAAAATAAAACACATCAAAACATGATGCTGTTTTGATGCATTATTTTGCCAGGAGATGCAAATTTGGTCTTGAAATTTATACATAAAATTCCTGCATCAAATCTGTATCTTCTGGCTAAAAAAATGCATCTAAACATAATGCAGTTTTGATGAAATATTGATGCATTATTTTGCCAGTAGATGCAGATTTGGTGCAGGAATTTGGTGTATAAATTACAGCACCTAATCTGCATCTCTTGGAAAAAAAAACCAAACAAACACAGTTTTGAAGCCGTTTTGGTGCACTTTTCTGTCAGGAAATGTAAATTTGGTGCAAAAATCTGGTGCAGACATTTCAGCACCAATTATTGCATATCCTGGCAGAAAGCTGCATGAAAAAGGCGTCAAAACCAATTTTGTTAGTTTTTTTCCATGAGATACAGATTTGGTGCTGAAATTTATACAGCATATTATTGCATCAAATCTACATCTCCTGGCAAAAAAATTGCATCAATACCGCATCAAATCGTGATGCAGAGTTGATGCGTTATTGATGTGTTTCTTTGCCAGAAGATGCAGATTTGGTGCAGGAATATGGTGCATAAATTTCAGCACCAAATCTGCATCTCCTGGCAAAAAATCCCTAAGTTTTCTGCCAGGTGATATAATGACAAGAAAAAATACAGTTGCACTCTGAAATGCTAAAGCATGCAAATCATGAATGTAAGAATATAGGCATGCATTACTGCTAAAGGAGATCTAGGAAAACAAATTGAGATATTTAGCATACAAAAATGGCCATTTCTATATTTGCCCAGTAGCCAAGTCAATGCAATCTCATATTACTGAATACCTACACTGAACTGAAGCCTTTCTCTGGTTTTATAAACCTCCATGTGTATGGACGAGTAGGAACCTGCTAATAGAGGATAAAATCACCTGTGGCTAATGAGGGAGGGGTGCATAATCATAAAGCATGACCCTATAATCTAGACAAAAAGACATGGCACTCCATAACATGCAGTGTGAACAAATGCATAACTGAACATGTCATATAATGATGACAAAGAAAGACAGTTATACTCTGAAATACTAAAGCAAGCAAATCATGAATGTAAGAATATAGGCATGCATTACTGCTAAAGAAGATCTAGGAAAACAAATTGAGATATTTAGCATACAAAAATGGCCATTTCTATATCTGCCCAGTAGCCACGTCAAGGCAATCTCATACTATTGAATACCTACACTGAACTGAAGACTCTCTCTCAGTTTAAAAACCTACATGTGTATGGGTGAGTAGATTTATGATCCGTCACAACCATATTTTGATGAATAGCTACTTTCAACAAATATCTCCATTATTCAAGAGCTAATTTGACAGAAAGCAATTCACAATTCTCAAAATAATTTATCTCAGCAGATGAGATTTTCCTAGAGAAAACGACACATGGCTGCAAGTTGGTCAATGTTTTGGGGCCTCCCTTGACACAATATAGCCTCTACCCCGATTTCAGGAGCATTCATCTCAACAATGAACAGCTTGTGGAGATCTGGTTGGATAAGAACTGGAGCAGACTTAAACCATTTTTTAATTTATTAAAGCCCAAATAGCATCCGGCGATCAAACCCTAAAATCTGCCCCCTTACATGTGAGATCAGTGCAAGGTTTGACAATCTCAGAAAAAAACCCCAATACATTTTCTGTAGTAATTGGTGAATTTTAGGAACTGTTGCAATGCTTTAAGATCCCAAGGTTGAACCCAATCAATTATAGTCTGTACCTTCCCAGGATTCATCTTAAACCCATCAGAGGATATAATGAACTCTGTGAGAATCTTTGCTCCAAAAATCAAATGGCACTCCTTCCCTCCTGAACCCTGTGGTATGGCCAAACAGTACTGCACATTCACATGTGGGGTATTGATTAGAAATTTTGTAACAGATTATGGGGGCATTTTTTACCTATTCCCCTTGCGAAAATTAGAAATCTGGGGTTAAAACAACATTTTAGTGGTAAGAATGTAATTATTTTTTATTCTTCGCCCAATATTATAACATTTTCTGACACACCTGGATGAATTCATTGAGAGGTGCATTTTAATTTTATAAAACGGGGTCACTTGTGGGGAATATCTGCTGTTCTGGCATCTCAGGGGCTCCGCCAATGTGACATATCACCCACAAACTATTCCAACTAAATCTGCACTCCAATATGACGCTCCTTCTCTTCTTCACTTTGTACTATGCCTCAAAATTAGTTTTATTGGCATACTCAAAATAAACTGCACAACAAATTGTATGGTCCATTATATCCTGTTAGCCTAGTGAATTTGAAAAATTTGGGGTTAAACCAACATGTATGAGGTTAAAAATGTACTTTTTCATTTTCAAGGCTCAACGTTATAAAATTATTTGAAGCAGTGTAGAACTCTTTGTACATGCACCTCCCTTAAGAAGAAGGTGCCTTATAAACCTGATGTCTCTCAGCCAAGCTGAGAGGCACTTCCGGGTCAGGGCATACTGGCCCTTTAAGAAAAGGGGCATATTCAGGCCTTGGGAGACAGCAACATGGGAAGAATGGCCAGGAAGGTGAGAGACAACATCCTCACTTGGGATGCCAGTATGGGAGTTACAGTTCCCCCCTTTTCTAGGAACCTCTTACGGAGAAGAGGGACATTAATATTCTTCCTTGACTCCCATGACCTCTCCTCAGGGCCAAACCTTTCCAGTCCATTAAGTTGGTTTTACCTCTGAACCTTTTCACAGGATGGATTTTACCTCCAAAGGGGTCCTCATCATTGACCAGAGAAGGCAAAGTACCTAGATCCCTGTAGTAACAGCTCAGGATGACAGGCTTGAGGAGGGATACCTGAAATGAGTTTGAGATGCGTAGGGAGGCCAGGAGCTTCAACTTGTGGGACACCTCATTTATCCACTGGAGCACCTTGAAGGCACCATAAACAGGGGCCCCAACTTGTAGGAAAGCACCTTAAAGCGGACGTATCTGGAAGAGAGCCATACCTTGTCTCCGGGTTTAAACGAAGGTGGGTCTAGGAATCTCTTGTCCGTGTGAATCTTCATACGAATGGAGGACTGCTCAGGGAGGACTTGGTCTCCACCTAGATGTCGGAGAATGTCTTGATAAGGGAATCGGCCGCAAGATTGCCGGAGGTGAGCGCCACTGGGAACGGGATTCTGGGTCGTTGTCCATACATTTGTTGAGGATAAAGAATTGAGTATCCAAAAATACTTAATTCAGCCATTTCATAGACTCAGTTATATAGTTCAGTAGATGTGAACTAACACACATATTTGTGAATGCTTTTGTTTCTTACTAACATGTATATATGTATATTGCATATTCAGTGTATTTTTCTTAGACACAGTATATACCAGCACATGTAATTGTAAAGATGGCTGCCATTTCCTGTTTGCACCCAAGACAGATGGACAAAAGAAATTCCTGTAGCCTGGACTGACCAATCCAAGGAGGATGTGCAGATCTCTCTACATCATGAAGCCCTGCCCTGCGATATTTGATTGGACTAAAACTTTTGTTTACACCCCCTTACTGCTCGGTTTAGAGTTTTTTCAAATAATAAAGATTACTTGGTCAAGAGCCAGTCATGGAGATAGATGTAACTGACTTGCTGTCCAGTTATTCTTCATTCTCGTGTGCACTCATGACAATTTATGATTTGAAACAGCAGCCAGATCCCGAGAGATCCTTTGAGTCTCATCATCATCGTCATTTTGAACTTGACACATTATGTGAAATGGAGACATGGCAGAGGATTCACTCACATGATTGTTATACAAGAATTCCACCCAAGGAAGGAACTTGACCCAGTTGCTATAGTGCTTGATGATGAAGTGCCACAGGAAGTTCACCAGGTCCTGATGACCTGATTCATCCATTTCACTTGGCCGTTGGACTGCGGATGATAGGCCGATGAGAAGTCCAAGCTCATATCCAATAGCTTGCAGATGGCCCTCCAGAACCAAGATGTAAACTGAACACCTCTGTCGGACACAATGTGGAGCGGTAGACCGTGCAGCCGAAAGATGTGCTAAATGAAGTGCGCAGCGAGCACTGACACAGTGGGCAGTCCAATCAGTTGCATGAAATGAGCAGTTTTTGAAAACCTGTCTACCACCACCCAGATGGTGGTGCAATCAGACAACTTGGGAGGGTCAGTAAAAAAAGTCCACCTTTATATGCTTCCAAGGAGCAGATGGTACAGGTAAAGGAAGCAGTTGCCCAGCAGGAAGCTTCTTTGGATTTTATTTGTGAGAACATTAGGGACAGGCCAAAACAAACTTCAGGACATCTTGTTACAACATTGGTCACCAATAATGCCAGGAGATCAGCTGCAGGGACTTCTGTCCAGCATGGTCAACCAGTTTGGAGGAATGGTCCCACTGAAGAATTCACTTCCTGTCTGCTTCAGCAATGAAAGTCTTACTGGGAAAAACTTCGAAAACATCTATGAGAGCCATTTTCACAATCTTGAAAGGCTCAATAATATGCTCAGGCTCTTCCTCCTGATTAGCCCACAGAATCGACCGTGACCGTGCATTAGCCTTGACATTCCTCTCAGTCGGGGGTGGAAATGTAGAATGAAGTAGAAAGTGGTGAAAAACAGCGACCACCAGGCTTGGCGTGGATTCAAAATCTGAGCTGACTGGAGATTGGTTCTTGTAGTCAGTGAAGATGATGACTAGATGCAGCACTCACTCCAGAAGGTATTTACGCTCCTCCAACACCAATTTTATTGCAACCAATTCTCGGTTGTCAAATGAGTAGTTGTGCTCAGCCGTAGAGAATGCCCTGGAAAAGTATCCGCAAGCCACAGTCTTACCTGTAGCTGACTTCTGCATGAGGACCGCACTGACACCGGAGGATGAAGCATCCACCTGCAGGAAAAATTGCTTGTTAGTTTCCAGTCTATGCAGCGCTGGGGCCAAAGAGAAGGCGCTTGAGGGAGATAAATGTGTCTTCTGCTTCTGGGCTCCATGCTTTGGGATTCGCCCATTTGTGGGTTAAGGCCAAGATGGGAAGATCCAGAGATGAAAACTAAGGATTTACTGAGTATAATAGTTGGCAAAACTGAGGAACCACTCAATCGCTTTCAGACCATTGGGACAAGGCCACTTCAGTACCGCTGGCAGCCTGTCCAGATCCATGCTCAGGCCGGTATCCAAGAAAATGTTGCCTAAGAAAGGCAGAGAGGACTGCTCAAACAGACACTTCTTGTAGTTGACATATAGATGGTTCTCCCTTAATTTCTGAAGCAACAGAGAAATATTTCTCCTGTGTGTAGGCAGGTCTGGTGAGAACACAAAAATGTCATCCAAGTATACTATCACACATGTAGAATATATCATTGATTCCTGGAAGACCACTAGGGCATTGCTAAGCCTGAATGGCATTACCTGATACTCATATTGGCCATGACGGGTGTTGAAGGCCGTCTTCCATTTGTCGTCCAACTGTATCCAAACCAAATTGTTGCACCATGGAGGTCGAGCTTGGAGAAAATCCTGGAACCTCGAAGTTGGTTGAATAATTCAGGTATAAGCATCAGCGGATATTTGTTCTTGACAATTATTTGATTGACCTCTATAATCATTATATGGCCTAAGAGATCCATCCTTTTTCTTGACAAAAAAGGATCTGGCTCTGGACAGTAAGGAAGAGTTTTGGATGAAACCTCTTGCAATATAATCTATTATGTCCAAGGACATAGTTTGGGTCTCAGCCTGAGAAAGAGGGTAAATACGACCGTGGGGGAGTATACATAGGAAGAAGGTCAATAGGGCAGTTGTACCGTCTGTGGCAGCAGAGTCTCTGCCTCTTTATTGTTGAAGATGTCCGTATAGGCCCAGTAGGAGGACGGCAAACCTGGGAGGTTAGACAGTCTAACAGGTGGCCGATACAACGTTTGTGGCAGGAGTGACCCTACCTGAGCACATCCCCAGATCTCCCATCCAGAACGGGTCATGGTTTCATAGCCACGGCAGGCCCACCTACAGCTGATGCAACATTCCCGGTAACACATGAAAGGCGATTTTCTCTGCATACAGCATTCCCACATGAAGGTGAACTTCCTTGGTGATGATCTGGATGGCCTTGGGCAGACGCTTTCTGTCCACCAACAGTACAGTAATGGAAATTTGAAGCTGATGAACGGGAATCTGAAACTGATCCACTATGGCCTGCTGTATGAAATTCCCATCGTCACCAGAGTCCAGCAAGGCTGTCTTGGAGAACCGGATGTCACGACTGGTTATGGATACTGTCATATATAGAGGTGAAGAGGACTAGCTCTCACCCACGGTAGCCTCTCCTACCGATCCTAGGCTAGGTAGTTTCCTGGCTTCTTAGGACAGAAGTGAATCAGCTGTGTGGAACTTCCACAGTAGAAGCATCCCTCGTTGGTGCAACGGATCTCACGGCGACGACTGGCCGAATGCACTTGATCTGCATCCATGGGCTCAGACGAAGCAGCAGAGATTACTGGTAGCAATCTCCCGGTTGACATCTCTGGATTGTTCCTGGAACCAAAAGTATGTGTGGCTAGTCAGCAACACTAGGTTATCCAGAGAAGATGGCACATCTTGACCCACCAACATGTCCTTTTATTCTTCCAGACAATCCTTCCCAGAATACAGTCACCTGTGGTTTTTTCTTCCAGCCCAGTTCAGAGGACATAATGCAAACCCGGACATCATATTGGCCTATAGGGAAACTCACTTGAAGGAGTCTGAGCAGCGAGAATGCAGCCGACGAAATGTGACCCACTTCACCGAACACCTTGTAGAATGTCTCCAAGAAGACTGGCAGATTTTGGATTATTGATTGGATTACTTCTCTCCCATGTTAGGCTAATCCACGCCAGAGCTTCACCACTCAGGTTCAACATCATAAAGGCCACTTTGGTCTGTTCCGAGGAGAACACATGTAACTGCAGCTTGACATTCAGGGAGCACTGGTTAATGAAGCCCCTGCATAATTGGGGATCATGGTCAAACCATGGAGGGGATATCAGATGAAGACAGGATATTGGAGCTGGATTTGCCACTGGAGTTAGAACTGCAGCCAGTATCACATTCAAAAGAAACATGGCTTCAAAGTAAGTGCCCAGTGACCATAGAAGAGTCAGTATCCAATCCTGTTGTTCACGATGCCAGGCCACCTCTTGCTGCAGGCCTGCGAATTGAGCGGGTCAGAAGCCAGTGGGATCCATGGCCTGGGCAAACTGTTATGCTCACAGGGCGAGCACGGGGGTTAGTCAGTGCCTTCGGTCCAGAGGACCCATCACTCGCCTGGAGGAGCGAACTGGATAGGCCCCAAATCTTCACTACCATCACCGGAAGTGAAGACAGGCACACACGCTGGTAGTCAGCCGACAGAGGGCAGGACCAGGGGATCAAAGGTACCTCGGGAGCTGGCACCACAGATACAATACAGTCTCTGGTTGCAGTGGATGCTGCTGGGATGGATGCGTGGATGGATGGATGCGACAGCAATGCCCAATGAGTTGCAGCAGCGGCAAGAGATATTGTGGAAGGCAGCCAGCGGGGATACATGTAGCAGCGGCAGGAAATATTGTGGTAGCCAGCCGGCATGGATAGTTGCGTCAGCAGCAGACTTGAAATGAACTGAAACCCAGATGCGAATCAGCAACAGCATACACCACATTGACAATAACAGCAGCACAAAGGATCTGAGAACTAGCAATGTGTAGAACTCATTGTCCTGGTATCTCCCATAAGGGGAAGGTGCCTTAAAAAATACCTGATGCACACGTCTGTGTCAGGGCATACAAAAGGGAACTTTTTAAGAAAAGGGGCATGTCCATGCGCATCCTACGAGCATTCCTGGGAGGCCTGTGCTGTGTGCACAGACCCTGGGAGACAGTAACATGGACAGGGGATGGGGCAGCCACCGCTGGACGGCCAGGAAGGTGTGAGAGTCAGCATCCATACCGTGGGAGGGGAGCAGAACAGTGCGGGGATGTCGATATGTGTGTTACAATAATTAACCCTTTCACGACTGGACGATTTTGCCCTTTTCCATTTTTTTTTCGCTTTCCTTCTTTCGAGAGCTGTAACTTTTTTATTTTTCAGTCAATCTGGTCATGCAATGGCTCGTTTTTGTGGAACGAGCTGTACTTTTAAATAAAACCATGAGTTTTACCATATAATGTACTGGAAAACGGCAAAAAAGTTCCAAATGCAGAAAAATTGCAAAAAAAGTGTGATTTCACTATTGTTTTTGAGATATTTTATTCACTGTGTAAACATTTGAATCCAGGAGACCATAGGCAGGGAAATGTATAAAAAAAAAGCCTTAGCACAAAGAACAAGAAAAAAATACAGCTATTCAACGCGTTTCGACAATAACTCAGTCGCTACATCTTAATCATGAACTAATTTTACTCAGTGTTCAACATATGGTAATACTAATGTGTTGGTGTAGTGCCTGAGGTCAGTGCGAGTTTGTAGACACCACACAAATCTAGATTTACTTTTATCTAAGGGGTTAAAAAAAAAAATCAGAAGTTTGTCCGAAAAAAGTGGCTTACATTTTGCGCCATGTTCCGCGACCCGTAGTGTTCTTATTTTTTGGGATCTATTGCTCAGTGACTGCTTATTTTTTGCATCTCTACCATTTCTACCATTTTTAATTTTGGCGTTTGAAATTTTTTTGCCGCTACGTCATTTACCGATCAGGTTAATTGATTTTATATTTTGATAGATCTGGCATTTTTGAATGCGGCGATATCATGTGTGTATATTTTATTTTATTTTTTTTACCATTTTCAATGGGGCGAAAGGGGGTGTGATTTGAACTTTTAGGTTTTTTTTATTTTTTTTTAATTTTTCTAAACTTTTTTTTAATTTTACTAGTCCCCCTAGGGGGCAAAAGGATCATCAGTCTGATCGCTCATTTATTTCTCCTGATCAGAGCAGCACAGCTGAAATCGGGAGAAATGATCATGTCTTGTAACATGCAGAACGTGTTACAGGACTTGAGTAATGTGAGCTACAGGAGTCATCACATGACCCTGTGCTACCATGACAACCATTGGATCCACGTGATCATGTCACGTGACTTCCGGTGGCGGCCTGTAAGTATGCAATTACCGCGATCGCCGTTAAAATGGTGCTGTCACATCTTGCACAAAAATGGCACCATTAAAAACATCAGCTTGAGATGCAAAAAATAAGCCATCACTGAGCCCAATATTCTGAAAAATGAGAACGCTACGGGTTGCATAAAATGGCGCAAAAAGTGCACCACTTTTTTGGGACAAACTTCTAAATTTTTTTTCACCCCTTAGATAAAAGTGAACCTACACATGTTTGGTATCTATGAACTTGTACTGACCTGAGGCATCACACTAACAGATCAGTTTTACCATATAGTGAACACTGAATAAAATACTCCAAAAACCATCATGTAATAACACTTTTTTTGCAATTTTTCCACACTTAGAATTTTTTGATACCGTATTTGCCAGTATACTATGTGATTATAATACATGGCTTAATTTAAAAGTAAAACTCGTCCTGTAAAAAACAAGCCCTCATATGACAAGATTGATGGAAAAATTAAAATGTTACCGCTCTCGGAAGAAGAGGAGCAAAAAACAAAAATGAAAAACAGAAAATCACCCGATTCTTAACGGGTTAAAGCTGTCATCAACAAAGGCTTTTGGACAAAGTATTAAATACATTTCAGTAAGCATGTTCAATACTTTTTCCGTGTTTAATTTCTCATTATTACACATCGCTAAATTTAAGTACATCTATGGTTTGATTTCTTTGCCTGTGTGGATTGGATGGGTTGTTAACATCTGGTGAGAAATTCATGTCAATATCATCTTTAGAAATATATTTACTTAGGACATAGGTGACATGATTAATGCTTATTTCTCCCACTGTGTATATAATACTGCATATTCATACTATTGGGTACAGGAGGCAAGCAGGACCTTTGGAACAATGAACCTTAGGCCTAAGACGCACGGAATGAAAATCGGAGCAACATCAACCTATATGCCAGCACCCATGAGCGATTATTTTCTCAGCCCTAATCGGACCGAGAAAACAATCGCAGCATGCAGCGGGTGCAATGCGATCCTCTTAATCTTGCACCCATTCAAGTCTATGGGGTGAGAGAAAAATCGCACTGCACTCGCATTACACCGGTGTAATGCGAGTGTAGAAAGAGAATGGCAATAGCCGGCAACGGAGGAGATAGGGAGATAAATCCCTCCCTCTCCTCCTCAGCGCTGGCCCACCCCCCCCTCAGAACCAGCCCGCCTCCCACAGCTGTGGTCCAATCGCACGATCAGACCTCAGTCGCAATGACACTGGCATGACACTTGGCTTCCGTTGTGCTGCCAGTGTGAACCGAGTGTCATGCAAGGATCGCAGTAATCCCCATGTGACCCCGGCCTTAAAGGGAATCTGTCAGCATATTTGTGCTATGTAATCTGAGGACAAAATGCTGTTGGTGGTTAAAACACCGTGTATCAGGCTGTGTGCTGTTTAGGCTAGTTTCACACTTGCGTTGTTTTGATGCAAACGGAATCCGGCACTAATGTAGTACAGTTAATTTATTTACATTTGAAGTGCGTTACTATGGTATGGCGCGTGTGTGTGTCATGCAGTACCCGCTTGTGTCCACATGATGTCGCGCTTCCACTGTAAATAAATGATCTGTACTGTATTTGTAATGGAGCCCAAATCCGTTAAAATAGCGCAAATGTGAAACGGCCCTTACTTACAATGAAGGTTTTATCACGAGTTGAATATCACTGCTAGGACTATGTCTCAAAAGACTGCTAGTCTGACCACAACGCATCCTGTAATAAGCAGCTCTCTTTCACTATACAATGTATTCAGAAAGCTGTGGTGTGGGTGCAGTTAGCGTTTTGATCTCATGGTACATCTATGAACTCTGATTGTGTCACCACTTCTACACCCAGTAAATTAAGTGATACATCACTGGATTCAAGGTCTCTTTTCCTACTTTATGCTGCTCTCAGAAGAGGTAGCAAAAACATCTTGTCAGGTTCCCTTTACGCTATGCCTCTGGATGGCCTGGGGTTGTCTGGTTTTCTAGTAAACATCCCGCCCACCTCCTTCGTTCCTCATTGCGGATGGCCGCAGGTACGGTGATGTTCCTCGTTCCTGCAGTGTCACACATAGCGAAGTGTGCTGCTGCAGGAACGACGAACAACCTGCGTCCTCCAACAGCAGCGATAATCGGGAAAGGAACGACGTGTCAACGATCAAATGAGTAATTTTGATCGTTAACGGTCGTTCCTGCTTTTCACACGCAACAACATTGCTAACGATGCCGGATGTGCGTCACGAATTCCGTGACCCCAACGACATTTCGTTAGCGATGTCGTTGCGTGCAAAGCCTGCTTTAGATCAAAATTGGACATGTCTATTTTGGTGCAGACAACTCGATCCACTAAAATACAGAGACATGAACACACTACACTATAATAAGTAAATCTTCTATCCATGTAAAACAACAATTGGACACATACACGGAAAACCTATGGCTGAGTAAGCCTTTATCTAGCAAAATTAGATTGTCTCATTGAGCATATTGTTAGGTCCTGGTGGTGGATCCTCTGGGCCGTGTACCGGACTCTTCCAGTGAGGCAACCCGGAGCCAACCCCTGTACAGGGACTGTCCGGTCACCCCACCAGAGGGCCTAGATGCACGGTAGCCGAAGCATTAGTGGTACAAGGTCAGCGTCCTTCAGGGGACTGGTAGCAAGATGTCTCTAGAGTCACAGAGTTCCTGGAGGCAATGCAGATGACGGAGACCAGGTTCAGGTACTGGATAGGAACATCAGGCGAGATCTGGATCCTGCTGGACGTAAGAGCTGAGATCACAAGGTGAAGTCGGGGATCGGAGACAGGTTCAGGCTGAAGGCAGATGATGGGAGTCACAGCCGATAGTCACCGGAGAACTTCCTTGGCAATTTGCAGTCAGGACCAGGTTGAGGTAGCAGGGCTGGCTCTGTGGAAGACACAGGATTAAAGAGAGGCACGCCACTAGGAGCCCCGAACACCTAGCTTACAGAACACATTGATCAGGCACCACCCACATGGAAAGGGGAGTCTTATATACTCTGCACCTGTCTCAGCCATATCCTGTTTCATGAGTGCTGGGCCTATAAGACAAGGTGAGTGGGCGCTGCCCCGCCCTATACACTTGCATGTGCCTAAGAATCAGAGTCAGACTCAAGAGACCAGGAACAGGATGCAGGAGAGCACGAGCGGGAGCGGCAGCCGTGACCGGTGGGCACGTGGACCGGATCAGTGGGTAAGGAGTGATGCTGTGACGGTAAGACTGGATCAGTGGGTAAAAAGCGGTGCCGGGACACCGGGAGCGTGACACATATACAGTAGAGTAACATCTGATGATAATTTCTGTAGTGTTGTAGAATATTTTGCCACAGTAAAAACATGTTGGCATTTTTTGAAAAATCAATACTTGCCCATCCAATACGGCAAGAAGCAATTGCTAGCTAAGCATTTGTACAACAGAAGTATCTGTTCAGAACTTAAGTAGATGAGTGACTGAGGAAAATTAGGAAAATAAAGTCAAATTGTCTTTGAACACTTATGAAAGAAAGCTCCAGTCCCATTAAATTGTGCCACAAATTTTAGAGCTATATTTCACATATTCTATATATTAGAAGAGGTGACAATCTGACAAAACAGATCTGCAAAGTGTTTTTACATATAATTTATAAACTAGGCAAGAATAATGTGTTTTTTATTGTGAAGTACACAAAAATGACAAAAACATTCGATGTGAATTAATAATAGTTAAACACGTCTCCAGTTATCTGGTTGCCATACACACCATAGTGAAAGAGAATCTCCTTGATCTTTCTACCTTTTCAGGCACATACATTATTAAACATGCTCCAAGATCTTTCGGACTTCAATCTTCACTGTGAGAGGATCGTTTTATACGCAAGTCACTTTCTCATGGAAAGAGGTATGGCACTTCTCAAATGTTGGGATTTTTGATATGCTCACATAGTTCATTTTTTTCCCATAGTACTGTGTATGTGTATATACATTATATATGTATATATATATATATATATATATATATATATATATATATATACACAGTACTAAAATATATATATAAAAACGTGTGCATATATATATATATATATATATATATACATATATGTATATATGTGTGTATATATATATATATATATATATACAGTGCCTACAAGTAATATTCAACCCCCTGCAGATTTAGCAGGTTTGATAAGATGCAAATAAGTTAGAGCCTGCAAACTTCAAACAAGAGCAGGATTTATTAACAGATGCATAAATATTACAAACCAACAAGTTATGTTGCTCAGTTAAATTTTAATAAATTTTCAACATAAAAGTGTGAGTCAATTATTATTCAACCCCTAGGTTTAATATTTTGTGGAATAACCCTTGTTTGCAATTACAGCTAATAATCGTCTTTTATAAGACCTGATCAGGCTGGCACAGGTTTCTGGAGTTATCTTGGCCCACTCCTCCATGCAGATCTTCTCCAAGTTATCTAGGTTCTTTGGGTGTCTCATGCTGACTTTAATCTTGAGCTCCTTCCACATGTTTTCAATTGGGTTAAGGTCAGGAGACTGACAAGGCCACTGCAACACCTTGATTTTTTCCCTCTTGAACCAGGCCTTGGTTTTCTTGGCTGTGTGCTTTGGTTCGTTGTCTTGTTGGAAGATGAAATGACGACCCATCTTAAGATCCTTGATAGAGGAGCAGAGGTTCTTGGCCAAAATCTCCAGGTAGGCCGTGCTATCCATCTTCCCATGGATGCGGACCAGGTGGCCAGGCCCCTTGGCTGAGAAACAGCCCCACAGCATGATGCTGCAACCACCATGCTTGACTGTAGGGATGGTATTCTTGGGGTCGTATGCAGTGCCATCCAGTCTCCAAACGTCACGTGTGTGGTTGGCACCAAAGATCTCGATCTTGGTCTCATCAGACCAGAGAACCTTGAACCAGTCTGTCTCAGAGTCCTCCAAGTGATCATGAGCAAACTGTAGACGAGCCTTGACATGACGCTTTGAAAGTAAAGGTACCTTACGGGCTCGTCTGGAACGGAGACCATTGCGGTGGAGTACATTACTTATGGTATTGACTGAAACCAATGTCCCCACTGCCATGAGATCTTCCCGGAGCTCCTTCCTTGTTGTCCTTGGGTTAGCCTTGACTCTTCAGACAAGCCTGGCCTCGGCACGGGTGGAAACTTTCAAAGGCTGTCCAGGCCGTGGAAGGCTAACAGTAGTTCCATAAGCCTTCCACTTCCGGATGATGCTCCCAACAGTGGAGACAGGTAGGCCCAACTCCTTGGAAAGGGTTTTGTACCCCTTGCCAGCCTTGTGACCCTCCACGATCTTGTCTCTGATGGCCTTGGAATGCTCCTTTGTCTTTGCCATGTTGACCAAGTATGAGTGCTGTTCACAAGTTTGGGGAGGGTCTTAATTAGTCAGAAAAAGCTGGAAAAAGAGATAATTAATCCCAACATGTGAAGCTCATTGTTTTTTGTGCCTGAAATACTTCTTAATACTTTAGGGGAACCAAACAAAATTCTTGTGGTTTGAGGGGTTGAATAATAAATGACCCTCTGAATAAACTTTTCACAATTTAAAAAAAAAAAATAAAAAAAGAAATAACATTCTTTTTTGCTGCAGTGCTTTTCACACTTCCAGGCTGATCTACAGTCCAAATGTCACAATGTCAAGTTAATTCCGAATGTGTAAACCCGCTAAATCTGCAGGGGGTTGAATACTACTTGTAGGCACTGTATATATATATATATATATATATATATATATATATATAGTATATATATGTATGTATATGTATATGTATATATATATATATATATATATATATATATGTGTATATATGAACTTAATAAGTATATATTTATTATAGATTCCATCACAATAGTATTCTACAACTTTTGATCAGTTCCCAAAATTAGTCCCCCGACTATTCAGAATGTAATAGCATGCAGTACGTTAAAAATGTGCTATCATTTTTTGTTGTGATAATTAGCGATATATTCTTCAGTGTTTATTATTTACATGTTTGGTTAACAATACATATAGACAAATGTCTTAAGGGGGCCTTACACGGTAGCGATATCGCTAGCAATTTCTAGCAATAGCGACCGTGTAAGTACCCGCCCCCGTCGCGCATGCGATTGTTTGTGATCGCTGCCGTAGCGAACATTATCGCTACGCACCGTCACACATACTTACCTGGTCGGCGGCGTCGCTGTGACTGCCGAACAATCCCTCCTTCAAGGGGGAGGGACGTTCGGCATCACAGCGACGTCACCGCAACGTCACTAAGCGGCCGGCTAATCAAAGCAGAGGGGCGGAGATGAGCAGGACGTAACATCCCGCCCACCTCTTCCTTCTGCATTGGGGCCGGCGGCAGGTAAGGAGACGTTCCTCGCTCCTGCGGTGTCACACATAGCGATGTGTGCTGCCGCATGAGCGATGAACCACAACGCTAAACAACCCTTACCGATTTTTGACTTGGGGACGACCTCTCCATGGTGAACGTTTTTCACCATTTTTGAGGTCGCCTAAGGTCGCTGGTAAGTATTACGCGCTGCAATATCGTTAATGACGCCGGATGTGCGTCACTAACAACTTGACCCCGGCGACCAAACATTAACGATATCGTAGCGTGTAAAGCCCCCTTTAGTGTGGCTACATGTTCATGTTAAATGCCTCAGCTTTTATGTCATTTTATACAAAGGGAAGTATTCAGCTCACCCCTCTTCACTCCTGATCACACCTCCGACGCACGGAAACACCCTGACCCGGGTGTAGAGTGCAAGAACAATATTGAAAAAAAATTTTTCCAGCGTCTCCAGGATATAAAATAATAGTTGCTTTATTGAAAATATAAAATCTTCTTGGAAAGTGCTCCCCTCTATAAGCCTCTATATATCGTAATACTCTATGGTAAGAAGATTTTATATTTTCAATAAAGCAACTATTATTTTATCTCCTGGAGACGCTGAAAATTTTTTTTTTCTATAATGTCGTTTTATAGCATTTTCTATAAGACGTACACTGGGTCAAAAAGAATCGGTAATGAGATATCTTTTCAAGCAGCATTTTTAGAAAATAAAATTGCTTTATTTTTCTGCTTTTTCTGGTGTTAGTTACAGTACGGTGATATATTTTCTGCTGATATCTGCACACACGTCCAGGCATGTATCAGTAGAGGAGAAGTGAGTTGAGATAAAATACCACTCTAACAAGGCCTGTTTCACACGTCAGTGATTCTGGTACGTATGTGCTAGTTTTTATACGTACCAGAATCACTGACATACGCAGACCCATTATAATCAATAGGTGTGCGCACACATCAGTGATTTTTCACTGACCATGTTTCTGTGCGACATACACGCATGTCCTTGATTGCCGCACGGAGACATGTCCATTTTTTTCTGGCATCACTGATGTCCCACGGACCACACTATGGTGTGATCTGTGAAACACATACTAGAAAATACATACAATGAAAATAAAAAACATTTTCAACTCACCCGTCTCCAGCGATCCTCTGTTCTGCCCCTGCTCTCTGCAGCGTCCTGGCCGGCTCATTATGGCATGCATATTCATTTATGCAGCCAGAGTCGACCCTGAAGTAGCTGCAGAGGTGAGAGACAGCGGGGGCCGAATGCTGCAGAGTTGGAGAGTTCAGCACTACAGACAGCAGGAGTGGGGACAGTTGAATATACGTCCATATGCAATCACGAAGTACAGATCACCTATCATGGATTGCACATGGACAACCCATGTGTGCCGTGAATCACGGCACTTAGAGGGACATATGCGTTTTTAACACGTCAGTGAAGAACGTCTGTGTTTTTCACTGACGTGAGAAACAGGCCTAAGGCCAAGTGCGCACGCTGAGTATTTGGTTGCAGAAATTTCTGCACAACTTCTGCATCTCTTGGAAGAAAAAAAAAACATGTTTTATTAATTTTCAGTGCGTTTTGGATGCATTTTTTCTATGCAATCTGGTGTGAAAAAATGCTGACAGAATTGGCATACTGCAGATTTAAGCTATATCAGCACGCTGCAGTTTTTTGTTAAAACAAAACTGCACTTTGTGGCAGAAAAACACAACAAAAAAATACATGTGTTGTTGCACAATTTTTTTTCCATTCATTTTTTTGTATGAAATCAATGGCTGGAAAAGCTAAAAAACGTACAACAAAAACGCACAAAGAATTGACATGCAGACATACAAAAAAAAGCAACGTGCACACAGCAAATCTGATTTGTCAAGGACTATGCTGGAGAAGGAAAGAGATGCAGTTTTTAGCCACAAACTGCACCAAAAATCGCGGCAAATATTGCGTCGTGTGCATGAGGCCTTATTTCTGAACCAAATCTGCAAAGAAAAAAAAAATCAACATGTGCACAAAACTTCAGGATTCTCATTGACTTGGCTGGCGTAAGGATTTGCATGCAGTTTTATGATAAAACTGAACTAAAAAATGTTTAAAAAAACATGATAAAAATGTACTGTGTACACACAACCTAAGGGTGTATGCCCACCATCAGTGTTTGCAAGTGGTTTGGATGCAGCGTGTTTCATTTGCTTCCAAAATGCTGCATTGTACACTAGAATTGTAGAAATCCCATGCCCACTTGGCATGCACTGCCAACAGCTAAAACTTACCTGCGGTGGGCTTTCTGAGCCTCAAGAACAGGGCCGGCCTTAGGCTAAATGGCGCCCTGTGCCAAATTACCCTTTGGTGCCCCCAAACCATGTCACAGGCGACCTGCAGCCAATCAGCAGCTGGTTTACTCTCTCATCCTTTAGATAAAACTGACATCCAGAGGAAGTCATAAAGAAGCAGCAGCTCTCACTTCTTCTGGATTACAGTTTTGAAAGAGAGATAGTGAAGCAGCCGCTGATTGGCTGCAGATCACAAGACCCCGGTGCCCGGTTCTATTGCTTTTCTGCTGCGTTATTTTTTTCATGTACTATAAAATGACAAAAAAGCCTCGCCCTAAGCATACTGCAATTTAGTTATTTAAAAAAAATAAAAATAATTTGCAAAAAACATCCTGAAAGTCTATATGTATGCGCCGTTGTTACTGGCTTCATTTCTGGTGTCCATTCAATGACGGTATTCTGTGTCCTTTACGTTTATAGAGCGAGTGGCTTCTTCCAATTTTAGACACCCCACGAATGAGAAGGTTACTTCTTTTACCCGTTTCATCGCTTTTGAAGTCTACAGCAGCTAAAATAATTAACCAAAGACGGAACATGTGCACAGCAAAATCATTTTGAAATTGCTGTGCATCATGTCCCTTTGCTATGGTGTATTTGCAGCGCTTTTTTAGGCAGGTACTCCCTGTTGCTCACACGCTTTATCTGTTGCTCACAGAAACATGTCCATTTTTTTCCAGCATCACTGATGTCCCACAGACCACACTATGGTGTCATCCGTGAAGCATGTAGCAGAAAAACACGGACATTGAAAATAAAGTGATTTTTACATTCAACTTCTCCAGCTGTCTCCAGCCTCTGCTGGCTGCTGCTTCCTGCCCGGCTAATTACTGTCATGCATATTAATTTATGAATGGCACAGCCGACCCGGAAGTACTTGCAGAGGGAAGACACAGTGGCGGTCAGATGCAGCAGAGACGGAGAGTTCAGCACCACGGACAGCAGGAGCGGGGGCAGGTGAGTTTCTCCATGTGCTATCATGTATCACAGATCACGGATTGCACATTGACAACCCATGTGTGCTGTGAATCACGGCACACAGAGGGACACATGCGCTTTTAACACGTCAGTGAAAAACGTCTGTTTTTCACTGACATGCAAAACAGGCCTAAAATCTTAAATCTTAGAATATGTCAGAACGGATGCAGTCAGTAATCTCTGGTGAAGTAGCAAAAGCCTGCTGACAAATTCTCTTTGTCGGTGCTGTTACAGTGATACCAGATTTATATTGTTCAGCTTCTATCACACAGTGAAAATGCTTTTTTTATAAAAAAAAAAAAAAAAAAATGTTTTCGTCGCCATATTGTGAGAACTGTAACTTTCTTCTCTTTGGAGCGAACAGGGCTGTGTGGAAGCTTATTTTTTGGCGCAATAAGCTGAAGGATTTTTGGTACTATTATGGGGTACATACCAGTTCTTGATTGCTATTTATTCAGATTTTTGAGGGAAAACCAGCGATTCGCTTATTCTTTTAAATTTTTTGCTCAGTTCACCATGCGATAAAAGTGATGACTGATTTATTCTTCGGGTCAGAACGATTACACTATACCAGATTTATACAATTTTTTATACTTTGCGACGTTTGCAAACTAAAAGCAATATTTTACAAAAATTAATTTCTTTTTGCATCGCCATATTCTGAGAGCTGTAACTTTTTTAATTTTTTTGTTCAAAAGAGCTTTTAGGTCTTATTTCTTCACATATGACTTTTGTTGGCTTTTTATTCAATTTTTGTGTTTTCAGTAAGACTAAAAAACATTTTTGGAGTGATTTTTCCCAAAGTTTTTTTTTTTAATTTACGGTGTTTGCGTAACGGCATTATATTTTCTTTATAATAACCTATACCTTAGCTTAGACATTTACTAAAAGAACAGCCCCTTTAAAAGGGCTGTCCACTAGATTTGACAACCCCTATTCATTCCATTTGTTGAAGCATAACCACATACACCCTTTGTAATAAAATGATGCCCCACTTCAATCCATAAAAGGGATGTCAACAACCCCTTCTCATTCCCCTTGTTTGCCCCAGAAAAATAAATAAAGCTATACTCCCCTCCGGTACGGCTTCGGTTCCAGCGATGTCTAAAGCTGCGTTCCATGAGGCCCCTTGACCAAACAGCGTCCAGTGTCTCTCTCTCCGCCTTCAGACATTTGAGCAGGATGTGAGCGCTACACTGAATTTCTGCTGAAATGTCCAAAGGTGGGCATAAGAAAGCCGGCGCTGATTGCTTTTGGGGCTCGTGTGTCATAACAATGTCACAGATGTCCCTGGAACGCAGTTGCTGGAACCGAGGCTGCACTGGAGGGGTGTATAGCTTTCTTTATTTTTCTGTAGCAAACAAGGGGAATGAGAAGGAGTTGTCCAAGTAGTGGACTTCCCTTTTATGGACTGGAGTGGGGCATCATTTTATTACAAAGGGTGTATGTGATTATGCTTCAAGGAGGAGCCATTTTACAGTAATGAAGTACAAAAAACAAACAAAACCGCTCACCACTGCAGAGACAAGCCTGAATATATCCTCCTGTTAGTCCCCTTTGGTCCGGCACGGATTACGGCAGCAAGCCGAGAAGATAATAGAAGAAAGCAGTGGAAAAATCCAGCTGGACTCCAAAGGGATAAATAAAAATGCTTCTTTATTTATATCAACTCGATTAAAAATATATATCCATTTCTCAAGTAAAGACACCGGCTTGTTCACACTGATGCATGGCAGATGTATACTACATGCATCAGTGTGAACAAGCCGGTGTCTTTACTTGAGAAATGGATATATATTTTTAATCGAGTTGATATAAATAAAGAAGCATTTTTATTTATCCCTTTGGAGTCCAGCTGGATTTTTCCACTGCTTCATTTTACAGTAATGGTGCATATTAATATACTACTATGTAAGGACACACACACACACACACACACACACACAACACCCCTTGCATGAAAATGATGCCCACTCCAGGAACACAATCACATATCCTTGACGGTAACAAAAGCACATACCATATTTTTTGTTTTATAAGATGTGCCGGATTATAAGACGCACCCCAAATTTAGAGATAAAAAAATGGGGTCCGTCTTATACTCCATTGTTGTCTTACTGGGGAGGGAGCAGAGTCACAGGAGGCAGGCACGGCGGTGGGAACGGTGTGGCGGTGCTGGCAGCGGAGGTTGTGCTGGATGTGTGGAGCAGGCTGGTGCGGCGGGTGTCCCAGATACTCTGTCAGCGGTGCAGGCTTCAAAGAAATAGCCTCCGGAGCAGATTAAGCTCTCAGTTCAATGGCAAGATCTTGAGCTAAGGGCTCCATCTGCACCCGGCCGCCCCGGACGCCATCATTTCAACCCAGAGCATCTGGGACATCAGCCACACTGCCCTGCTCCACACAGCCACCGCTGCCCGCAAAGACAGACAGCCGGCCTCCAGCACAGAGAGGCAGGTGGCCGGCCTCCCGCCCGCACAGAGAGGCAGGCTGCCGGCCTCCCTCCCCGCCCGCACAGAGAGGCAGGCGGCTGCCCGCCCGCACAGAGAGGCAGGCGGTTGCCTGCCCGCACAGACAAGCGGCTGGCGCCCGCACAGAGAGGTTGGCGGCCCGCCCCCCACACAGAGAGGCAGGCGGCCCGCCAACCCGCACAGAGAGGCGGGCGGCCCGCCCGCCTGCACAGAGAGACAGGTGGCCGCCTACCCGCCCGCCCGCACATACAAGCAGCCAGCGCCCGCAAAGAGAGGCAGGCGGCCGGCCGGCCACCAACACAGACAAGCAGTCGGCACTCGCAAAGAGAGGCAGGCACCCGGCCGCCCGCACAGACAAGCGGCCGGCGCCCACACAGAGAGGCAGGCAGCCGGCCGGCTGCACAGAGAGGCAGGCACCCGGCCTCCCGTAAAGACAGGCTGGCACCCGGCCATCCGCCCGCACAGAGAGGCAGGAAATTAACTTCTTACCTCTCTGCAGCGCCCCCCCCTGAAGCATGGCCGTCGGCGCCCTGTGCGGCCGCACAAGTCGCACATGCCTAAAGCCGGCCATGCTCAAGAATGTCAATTCTTTGCTGTGGATTCATAAACGTTCTCCACAGGGAGAAAGATAAGAGAGACCGCAGCGGCCCGAACCCGGATCATGGGCACGAGCAGTTGTGGTCTCCTACAGAGGAGACTCGAGGCCCCGCAGGTCAAAACCTACAGCAACCAGGAAGTAGCGGGTCCTGATCATGGGCACATACCCTAAGGGTTCTCTCCATAGATCCTATTCTCAATGATTTTAGCTTCACCATATGCAGATCTTACTGCTAATAGCCCTACTTTTGTTTATCTAGATGCTGATATTTGGTGTTCTAAGGTAGACCCTAATTTTCTAGATCCCAGTACAGTACTCTATCTGCAGACAGCTCCATGTAGTCTAACATACCACACACCTTAATTCCAAAGCCACACCTCAGAAATCCAGGCCTCTACCACAACATTTATTAAGCAAACAAAAAACTGATTTTTGTTAACAGCCTTGCAGGACCCAACAGTAGGATTCACTAGGTTTTAAGTATCACTTAAACATACTTCTCAACCATTTTGGATCTAGCTTCCCAAATTTGGAGACCTATTTCACTGTTGTAGGAGATCATGGGTATGTCCTGGCTTAATTGCATATGTGTCCTCAGAACCCAGATAAAGTTAAATATACTGTAATCATGATGCCTAGCTAGAGCAGTGCTCCTAAACTAATAATAAACTAAACTAAAAATAATGATAGTCAGAGCTTTTTCACAGAAATCTGTCCTTCATTGCTGCTAATGTGACACCCCGGACTAGTCGGGTCGTCCCAGGTAGTCACACACAACACCACACCCCCCTCCCGGTTAGGTAACACCAGTCAAACTAAAAGCCTTGTCACCACCCTCCAGGTTTGATGTCCACACCAGGGGAGGCGGAGCCAGGTGGTTGGCTCTGCCCACCGAGGAGTTCACAGGCCTGGAGGCGGGAAAACAAGTAGTCAAGTTCAAGTTCTAGGAGAGAGTAGTCTGGAGGAGGTGTAGAGCAGACAAGTTCACAGGCAGTCCTGTGTCCAGGCTGCCAAGAGACTACCAGGTGGCTGGATCAGGGCCCAGTCACCATTGGCAAGGAGGCAGATGGTGGTGGCCGCCTGCAGGAGACCGGGAAGACAACCGGTGGAACCGTAAGGGACCGGGACAGGGTTGTGGCCCGCCGGAACCGAACCGGGGAGCCAACTGGATACCGGAGCACCAGGCAGGGTACTCAGACCTAGTACAAAGCCCTGAACCGACAGGGCCGAGTTGAATCAACTAATTGCAGACTGGACTTGAGGACCTATCCCACACAAGTCCAGTTAAAAGACAACAGCCCAACCATACAGGGTAAAGCCACCGCCAAGGCATAGAGACCCAATGGGCCAGCGTCTGCGGGCAAACGGGCTCCTACGGCATATACAAGTCAGGGAGCGGACTACCGGTGTCTAGGCATAGGAGTCAAACATTTACACACAGAGATGCAGGAGAAAGGCGGAAACCACCAACCTATTCTGGGAGAAGCTGCAGCCGGCTGCGGGCCCCATTCATCACTCCGTTTGGTTTACCAGAGACTCCAGTGTCTTGTGTCAGAGTGAGTACACCAGTGCCATCAGGCACTGCACCGCAACACTTCACCCTGCACCCCGGCCCTCGCCTACCGGGCCCCAGGACCAACACCCCCTATCCACGAAGGGGTCAACACCTAGCTGCGCCATTACACCGCTCCCGGGAGCCCCCATACCTTCACCGCAGCGGTGGTGTCTACAATCACCACAACCCGTGGGTGGCGTCATGAACTAACATCCCAAACCAAACCACCGCGGCCCCGGCCCTGGAACTCCTCACCCAAATCCCCGCATGTAGCGCCATCTCCCTTGCAGAGCAACGTGACCCCCGGGTCCGTGAGAGGTTCGAGCCACCACCCGAAGTACGAGCACGGATCCGAGCGGCTCGGCGGTCGCAGCCGAGCCCGCGGGGAGGTACACTATTATTTTATTTATTTATTATACATTACTTATATAGCACAAAAAGGAACAATGCTAACCACTGAGCCAAGGTGCTAAACCTAGTGCTAAAGTCCAAGGCTGGCAAATAGCCGCAAGACACATATTATAAGCCTGTGAAAACAGATCTCGAGTCACAGGTTGGGTTACCCTGAGCTAGAGCCAGAATGACTTGCAAGGGGACATTTTCATGTAGCCAGAAGATCTTTCGGGCATTACCTTCGGGCAGTGGAGAGAAGAATCAATGAATGGGAATGACTGTTGAGAGTGACATTGTATTGTGTTTTGGGACTGTGAAGACATCATACTATATGTGGAGGCGGCTATTGTAAGCATGATTTTGTATAGAGGACTGTGGAGTTATCATACTGTGCAGGAGGGTTGTGGGGTCATTGTAAGGGCATTAATACTGTGTGTGTAAAGGGGCTGTATATGGGTATATGTGGCCACTGTGCTGGTATCATATTTTGTGTGTAGAAATATTTGAGGGCATCATACTATGTGCAGGGAGCTGTAGGGCATCATATTGTGTGTGGTGGAATGTACTGTGAGAGAATCACAGTGTGTGTGGGGGGGCTGCAGGAGCATCATATTGTGTGTGAAGAATGTACTATTGGGGAATCATACTGCATGTAGAGCAGGGGTCTCAAACACGCGGCCCGCGGGCCGCATGCGGCCCTTCAGTTGGCTTCTTGCGGCCCGCTGGCCCGTGGACCCGGTAAAGATGGCGACTGGTGCAAGGTGCCGCAGCCTCCAGCTATCTATTTCAGTTTACAGTTTTGCCTTTGCCGGGCACAGTAAAGTTCTCGCTGCAGAACACAATAACAGCCGCCTGCCAATCAGAGGCAAGCACCTGCTCCATATGACCTCAGATGCTTACCTGTGATTGGCCAGTGGCTGTTGTGCAGTGAGAACTGCTCTGAGTGCTCTGCACACGCCGGCAGAAAGTTCAGCAGTGACAGGCAGGAGCTGTGATCATTATCGGGTCCACATGCCTGCGTGCTGCTGAGCCGACGGAGGATAGGTGAGCAGAATGTTTTTGTGTGTTTCTGCCGCTGGCTGAGCCTGCACAGGGTGTGTGTGTGTGTGTGTGTGTCAGCTGAGGCTGCACTGGTTGTGTGTGTGTGTGTGTGTCAGCTGAGGCTGAACAGGGGGTGTGTGTGTGTGTGTGTGTGTGTGAGTGTGTGTGTTTCTGCTGCTGGCTGAGGCTGCACAGGGTGTGTGTGTGTGTGTCCGCTGAGGCTGCACAGGGTGTGTGTGTGTGTGTGTGTTTCTGCTGCTGGCTGAGGCTGCACAGGGTGTGTGTGTGTGTGTGTCTGCTGCTGGCTGAGGCTGCACAGGGTGTGTGTGTGTGTGTGTGTGTGTCGGCTGAGGCTGCACAGGGTGTGTGTGTGTGTGTGTGTCCGCTATGCTGCACAGGGGGTGTGTGTGTGTGTGTGTTTCTGCTGCTGGCTGAGGATGCACAGGGTGTGTGTGTGTGTGTGTGTGTGTGTGTGTTAGCTGAGGCTGCACAGGGTGTGTGTGTGTGTGTGTTGAGGCTGCACAGGGTGTGTGTGTGTGTCTGTTAGCTGAGGCTGCACAGGGTGTGTGTGTGTGTCTGTTAGCTGAGGCTGCACAGGGTTTGTGTGTGTGTGTCTGTTAGCTAAGGCTGCACAGGGTGTGTGTGTCTGTTAGCTGAGACTGCACAGGGTTTGTGTGTGTGTGTGTGTGTGTCTGTTAGCTGAGGCTGCACAGGGTGTGTGTGTGTGTGTGTGTGTGTGTGTCAGCTGAGGCTGCACAGGGTGTGTGTGTGTGTCTGTTAGCTGAGGCTGCACAGGGTGTGTGTGTGTGTGTGTCTGTTAGCTGAGGCTGCACAGGGTGTGTGTGTGTGTGTGTGTCTGTTAGCTGAGGCTGCACAGGGTTTGTGTGTGTGTGTCTGTTAGCTGAGGCTGCACAGGGTGTGTGTGTGTGTGTCAGCTGAGGCTGCACAGGGTGTGTGTGTGTGTTAGCTGAGGCTGCACAGGGTTTGTGTGTGTGTGTCTGTTAGCTGAGGCTGCACAGGGTGTGTGTGTGTGTGTGTGTGTGTGTCTGTTAGCTGAGGCTGCACAGGGTGTGTGTGTGTGTGTGTGTGTGTGTGTCTGTTAGCTGAGGCTGCACAGGGTGTGTGTGTGTGTGTCTTAGCTGAGGCTGCACAGGGTATGTGTGTGTGTCTTAGCTGAGGCTGCACAGGGGGTGTGTGTGTGTGTGTGTGTGTCTGTTAGCTGAGGCTGCACAGGGTGTGTGTGTGTTAGCTGAGGCTGCACAGGGTTTGTGTGTGTGTCTGTTAGCTGAGGCTGCACAGGGTTTGTGTGTGTGTCTGTTAGCTGAGGCTGCACAGGGTTTGTGTGTGTGTGTGTGTGTGTTAGCTGAGGCTGCACAGGGTGTGTGTGTGTGTGTTAGCTGAGGCTGCACAGGGTGTGTGTGTGTCTGTGTCTGTTAGCTGAGGCTGCACAGGGTTTGTGTGTGTTAGCTGAGGCTGCACAGGGTGTGTGTGTGTGTGTCTGTTAGCTGAGGCTGCACAGGGTGTGTGTGTCTGTTAGCTGAGGCTGCACAGGGTTTGTGTGTGTGTCTGTTAGCTGAGGCTGCACAGGGTGTGTGTGTGTGTGTGTGTCTGTTAGCTGAGGCTGCACAGGGTGTGTGTGTGTGTCTGTTAGCTGAGGCTGCACAGGGTGTGTGTGTCTGTTAGCTGAGGCTGCACAGGGTTTGTGTGTGTGTCTGTTAGCTGAGGCTGCACAGGGTGTGTGTGTGTGTGTGTGTGTGTGTGTTAGTTAGCTGAGGCTGCACAGGGTGTGTGTGTGTGTGTGTTAGCTGAGGCTGCACAGGGTTTGTGTGTGTGTGTTAGCTGAGGTTGCACAGGGTTTGTGTGTGTGTGTGTGTGTGTGTGTGTGTGTGATTACTACAAGAAGACATGCATGGGGCACATTAATACAAGAAAGGGACCTGCATGAAGCACATTACTATAGGAAGGGGACCTGCATATGGGGCACATTACCACAAGAAGGGGACCTGCATGGGGGCACATTATTATAAGAAGGGGACCTGCATGGGGCACATTGCTACAAGGGGGCAAGGATGCGCACATTTTTACAGAATGGGGAACAGGATGGGGCACATTACTACAAGATGTTGGCCAAAATTACTATGCAGTGCTTATTGTAAATAAAACTGTATTACTTACAAAAAAAATGTGTGCGTTATGTATATATATATGGTACCACTACCAATGTCACTTTGTCCTGAAAAGAATGCGGCCCCTCAAATTATTTTTTTTCTGTGTGCGGCCCATACACCCAGCTGAGTTTGAGACCCCTGATGTAGAGGTTGTAGAGAGCACTATACTGGTCTATGGGGCATAATGTTGTTTGTGGAATATTGTACTTTAGGGAAATAATACTGTGTAATGGAGGAAGGACACCTGTAGGCGCCATTCTGTGCATTCTAATGTGTGGAGACCTGAGAAAGCTTCATACTGGGGGTGATATTATATTGCATACCTCCCAACTTTTCAAGAAAGGAAAGAGGGATAAAGTATGCGGCGCGCGCAGCGCGCCGCGGCAAATTTTGACCACGCCCCTAGCCACACCCCTAGCCACACCCATTTAGCAGTAAGGGTCATTCAGCAGATGCCGTGGACTGTTCATTCATATTTATAGCAGTCAGAATTTTTTTATATTTCTGTGTCACTATATGACATGTTGCTTATTTGTGCCTATCAATCCGTGTTCACACGTTGCATAAATTCTGTTTCTTTTTGTTTCTGTCTGCACCAAACTACACAATAACAATCTTCTCTGTTGTTTCCATTTTTGCTGCATTTTTGCTGCATTTTCTCCATTAGTTAATGCGTTTTTGGTTCAGATGTGAATCTGCGTTTTTAAGTGTTTTTATTGTACAGAGAAGCTTTTTCCTGCATTTTTTTAAGCTCCACATAGAAACCTCCAGAGAAACCCCCCCCAAAAACCGCAGAATTCAGCGGCGTCTTTTCATGGAATCACATCCACTTTACTTGGACAATTAAACACAGCAGAATAAATGTACAAAGAAACAGCAGAAGAAAATGCAGCATTTACACTTCATGTGAACACGGACTAATTGTCCAAGCAAAGTGGATGAGACGTCCTGAAATCTCCGCTCCTGATGCGTGGAAAGACGCCGCTGAACTGTGCGGATTTGGTGTTTCTTTCTTTATAAGCTTCAGGATTCACATAAGCAACAAACATGTATCAAATAAGGGGGACAATGTATAAAAAATACCGCAAACACGCAATAATCAGAGAACATTGTTATTGCACTCGTGGCGCGGACACCTGCAGAAAAAATGCCGCATTTACGCTATGTGTGAACACGGCCTCAGTGATCAATTTTTATTACATTTTTTATGGGTTTTAATAAAGAAAAATAATAAATTGCGCCTTTTTTTTCCCGCCATTTACCGATCCCCATAAATAATCTGATCGCTGTGTTGTTCAGGTCATTACGATTACAGGGACACCAAATATGTCCATGTTATTTGCTGATTTGTAATGTTTATTATTTTATAAAAAAAGTGCAATAAAATTACATTATTCTATTTTTTTTTATTATTTTTAGTAACTTTATTAGAAGAAAAAAAATCCTCTTTTCCTCTCCCTCTAGAATACAGGACATAGAGATGCTGCTCTGTACAATGTAGCTCTGTCCTGTGTATTTATGTGAAATCCTCCCTCTGACATCATCAATCCTAGTGGCTCAACAGCTAGAGCAGCTAGGAAAGCCAGGAGGTTGCTGGACACAAGTTTTGAACGTTGCTGGTTTGAATCCAAGGTGGTGAAGATAAGAAAAAATTTGTATTTGTATTTTTTTCCTAATTTCTTTATAGTAGTTTTATGGGAACAAATGAATCTGACTCTTTCACCAACATTGAGATACAGTATTTATCTATCTATCTCTATCCCTCTATCTATCTATCTATCTATTATCTATCCTATCTATCTATCTATCTCTATCCCTCTATCTATGATTCTATCTCTCTATCTATGATTCTATCCATCTATCTATGATTCTATCTATGATTCTTTATATGATTCTATCTATCTATGATTCTATCCCTCTATCTATCTATGATTCTATCTCTATCTATCTATTATCTTTCGTGTATCTATATATCCCTCTATCATCCATCCCTCTATCATCCATCCATCCCACTATCATCCATCCATCCCTCCCTCTATCCCTCCCTCTATCTCTCCATTCATCCCTCCATTCATCCCTCTATTATCCATCCATCCATCCCTCTATCCCTCCATTCATCCCTCCATTCATCCCTCTATCATCCATCCCTCCCTCTATCCCTCCATTCATCCCTTTATCCCTCCATTCATCCCTCCATTCATCCCTCTATCCCTCCATTCATCCCTCTATCATCCATCCATCCATCCCTCCCTCTATCCCTCCATTCATCCCTCCATTCATGCCTCTATCATCCATCCATCCCTCCCTCTATCCCTCCCTCTATCCCTCTATCCATCCCTCCATTCATCCCTCTATCATCCATCCATCCCTCCCTCTATCCCTCCTTTCATCCCTCTATCCCTCCATTCATCCCTCCTTCTATCCCTCCATTCATCCCTCCATTCATCCCTCTATCATCCATCCATCCCTCCCTCTATCCCTCCATTCATCTCTCAATCCATCCCTGCCTCTATCCCTCCATCCATCCCTGCCTCTATCCCTCCATCCATCCCTCCCTCTATCCCTCCATTCATCCCTCCATTCATCCCTCTATCATCCATCCCTCCCTCTATCCCTCCATTCATCCCTCCATTCATCCCTCTATCATCCATCCATCCCTCTATCTCTCCATTCATCCCTCCATTCATCCCTCCATTCATCCCTCTATCCTTCCATTCATCCCTCCCTCTATCATCCATCCATACCTCCCTCCCTCTATCCCTCCCTCTATCCCTCCATTCATCCCTCCATTCATCCCTCTATCATCCATCCATCCCTCCCTCTATCCCTCCATTCATCCCTCTATCATCTTCCATCCCTCCCTCTATCCCTCCATTCATCCCTCCATTCATCCCTCTATTATCCATCCATCCATCCCTGCCTCTATCCCTCCATTCATCCCTCTATCCCTCCATTCATCCCTCCCTCTATCCCTCCATTCATCCCTCCCTCTATCCCTCCATTCATCCCTCCATTCATCCCTCTATCATCCATCCCTCCCTCTATCCCTCCATTCATCCCTCCATTCATCCCTCCTTCTATCCCTCCATTCATCCCTCCCTCTATCCCTCCATTCATCCCTCTATCATCCATCCATCCCTCTCTCTATCCCTTCATTCATCCCTCCATTCATCCCTCTATTATCCATCCATCCATCCCTGCCTCTATCCCTCCATTCATCCCTCTATCCCTCCATTCATCCCTCCCTCTATCCCTCCATTCATCCCTCCCTCTATCCCTCCATTCATCCCTCCATTCATCCCTCTATCATCCATCCCTCCCTGTATCCCTCCATTCATCCCTCCATTCATCCCTCCTTCTATCCCTCCATTCATCCCTCCCTCTATCCCTCCATTCATCCCTCTATCATCCATCCATCCCTCCCTCTATCCCTCCTTTCATCCCTCTATCCCTCCATTCATCCCTCCATTCATCCCTCCTTCTATCCCTCCATTCATCCCTCCCTCTATCCCTCCATTCATCCCTCTATCATCCATCCATCCCTCCCGCTATCCCTCCTTTCATCCCTCTATCCCTCCATTCATCCCTCCTTCTATCCCTCCATTCATCCCTCTATCATCCATCCCTCCCTCTATCCTTCCATTCATACCTCCACTCATCCCTCTATCATCCATCCATCCCTGCCTCTATCCCTCCATTCATGCCTCCCTCTATCCCTCCATTCATCCCTCTATCATCCATCCATCCATCCCTCCCTCTATCCCTCCATTCATCCATCCCTCCATCCATCTTTGCAGCTGAATAATCTGCTTCTGGTGTGTCACCTGCAGTATAGAGGTCAAGATAACAAAATCTTCCTATTGCTTTCAATAGAGGCAGTAGCTCAGTGGTTAGAGCTGCTGCCTTTGAAACAATGAACTCACAGCTCCACGAGTTCGAGTCCCGGCCGCCCCGAAAATCCAGAGCCGATGAAAATTTACTTTAATTTATTCACTTCACTGAGGGGAGGAGCCGGGACATCAGCTGTGAGCCGCGGGAGTGCGGGACAGCCCTGATAAATCGTGCAAGTCCCGCAGAATCCGGGACGGTTGGGAGGTATGTATTGTGAGGGCATCATACTGTGTGGACGAGTGTAATGTCTGACACCATATGGTGTGTGGTGGAATGTACTATGTGGGTGGCACATAACTATATATAGGGAATGCAGTGTGTTGAGGAAATCGTACTGTGTGATGGGTACATCATAAGGTGTGTGGGGAGCTATGGGAGAATAATGTAGGAAGTATCAAAAGTGTAATAAAGTTTGAGGGGGGTATCATACTGTTTGTGGGCTTTTGCGACATCAGACAATTTGAGGAGTTGTTAGGGAATGTATTAGGCGAGTTGTATTTTAGAGGATTTTTTTATTATTGATCAACAACTATGTTCTCAATCAACCCAAAAGACTCATAATATGAAAGCTTAATATTTTTGGAAGTTGGAGTGGTTTTTTTTAGATTTGGCCATCTTAGGAGGATATCTGTTTGTGCAGGTAACTATTACTGTGCAGAATTATTAGGCAACTTAATAAAAACTAAACATATTCCTATCTCACTTGTTTATTTTCATCAGGTAAACCAATATAACTGTACAAAATTTAGAAATAAACATTTCTGACATGCAAAAACAAACCCCCAAAAATTAGTGACCAATATAGCCACCTTTCTTTATGATGACATGTGAGAGTCTGAAATGTGATTGTGTCAGCAGTGCAGTAGAACCCTGTGAGTTCTGCCTGCCTACACTGATCAGCAGGGTTTTGGGTCAGAGACCCTGTAGATGCATGAGTTACCTCAGAGAACGTGTGCTGAGGCCGGACTGCCTGAGAGAGACAGTTGTGTGACTGCGGGCTAATAAGAGTCTGAAAAAAGAAAGAGATCAGAGAGACTGTTGGAGACTATTTTTTTTTCTTCATTATCTTTTCCTCACAAAAAAACAAGAGCTGTGCTGAAGAAATTGGACCGTGTTACCCTGTTTCCCCGAAAATAAGACACTGTCTTATATTTTGTTTTGCCCTGAAAAAAACACTATGTCTTATTTTCAGGGGGTGTCTAATTCTTGAGGAGACATGGTTGGGGTAAGTTTACCCCCCACAATATGCAGACCCCCCTTCCCAGGATCATCATACTTACCCATACCTCCCAACCGTCCCGGATACAGCGGGACAGTCCCTCTTCTGAGCCTTTGATCCCGGGTCCCGCCCGTGAGGCTGTTTGTCCTGGCTCCACCCACCCACTGTAGCCCCGCCTCGCTGTTTCTCCCTTCTACTATTCATTACAGAGCCGAGCGCGCACCTACTCCTGTGACTGCTGCTGAGGTATGAATCACCCCCTGCAGCAGAGCGACCCCCCTGCAGCAGAGCGACCCCCCCCTGCAGCAGAGCCCCCCCCCCCCCCTGCACCAGAGCCGACCCCCCCCAGTCCCGGAGCCTGCGTTTGTCTGCAGCTGTTCTCTGATTCCCCGTGTGCGGCTTCTCACTGCTGCAGACACGCGGGGAGTCAGGAAGCTGAGGAGACCGTGCAATCAGCACTTCTCTCTCCTGCAGATAGCAGTGACAATAACCTATGCAGAGTGGCATCTGCAGGCTTCTATTAGTTACCGATCAGTGGTCTCCTGCCTGTGGAGCAGAGCTGCTGGGTCCTAGCTGCCCAACAGCTTCAGCTCTGCTTTATCCTGGCTCCTCTACCAGTTAAAGGGAACATGTCAGCAGAAATTTCACAATGAAAGTAATAGATTCCCCTCTGCAGCTCCTGGGCTGCTTCTAGAAAGGTTCCTGTTGTTATTGTGCCCCCTTTGAGACCTACAAAAATACTTTATGAAGTCTTACCTTTTTGTATGCAAATGTGTTTTTATGGTCACGGGGGCGGGCTGTCTGGCGTCCGTTATTCCCCCTCCTGCCGCTTTACGCAGTCCCCCATTGCTCATTTACATACACAAGGACGCCTTCCTCATGTAACTGTCCTCCCGAAGTTTTGCGCATGTGAACGCTTTTTCAGGTGATTGCGCAGGCACGAGATTATGGGCGGCGCTGTGATTGTCATCAGCAGCGTTAACCAAGTACCCGTCCATAATCTCGTGCACGCACTTTTCCCTCTGACTCCACCGTTATGCGCAAGTGCTGGCCATATGAACCATGTTACCTATTACTGCTTGCACGAGATTATGGGCGGGTACTTGGATGACTTTGCTGATGACAATCACAGCGCCGCCCATAATCTCGCGCCCATGATAATAGGTAACGTGGTTCATATGGCCAGTGCTTGCGCATAACGGTGGAGGCAGAGTGAGAAGCGCGGGCACGAGATTATGGGCAGGTACTTGGATGACGCTGCTGATGACAATCACAGCGCCGCCCATAATCTCGCGCCCATGGTAATAGGTAACGTGGTTCATATGGCCAGTGCTTGCGCATAACGGTGGAGGCAGAGTGAGAAGCGCGGGCACAAGATTATGGGCAGGTACTTGGATGACGCTGCTGATGACAATCACAGCGCCGCCCATAATCTCGCGCCTGCGCAATCACCTCAAAAGCGTTCACACTTTGCACAGTGCTTACTCCCGCGAGAGTGGCACTGGGCATGCACAAAACTTCAGGAGGACAGTTACATGAGGAAGGCGTCCTCATGTATGGAAATGAGCAATGGGGGACGGCGTACAACGGCAGGAGGGGGAATAACGGACGCCAGGCAGCCCGCCCTTGTGACCATAAAAACAGATTTGCATACAAAAAGGTAAGACTTCATAAAGTATTATTTTAGGTCTCAAAGGGGGCACAATAGCAACAGGAACCTTTCCAGAATGCAGCCCAGGAGCTGCAGAGGGGAATCTTTAATTTTTTTTGCTAAATTTCTGGTGACAGGTTCCCTTTAAAGGGAACCTATCAGGTGCAATCTGCACTCAGAGCCAGGAGCAGTTCTGGGTGTATATTGCTAATCCCTCCCTAACTGTCCCTGTATACACCAGCATAGATAAAGGCATCTATAGAAAAAGTATTTTTAAAGAGCTTATATCTTATGCTAATTAGCGCGGGGACTAGTCCCAAGGGCGTTACTTCACTTGGCTAGTCGGCTCATATAGCGTGTTAGTACTCACACAGGGGCGTAATAACATGCTAACATGCTATGCGAGCCGACTAGCCAAGTGAAGTAACGCCCTTGTGACTAGTCCCCGCGCTCATTAGCATAAGATATAAGATCTTTAAAAATATTTGTTCTTGATCTCTTTATCTATGCTAGTGTATACAGGGACGGTTAGGCAGGGATTAGCAATATACACCCAGAACTGCTCCTGGCTCTGAGTGCATATTGCACCTGACAGGTTCACTTTAAAGGGAACCTGTCACCAGATTTGGGGCCTATAAGCTGCGGCCACCACCAGCGGGATCTTATGTACACATTCTAACATGCTGCATACCTCCCAACCGTCCCGGATACAGCGGGACTTTCACGCTTTACGTTGTTTGTCCCGTTGCCACGGGCGGGACGGCCGGCTCCCGGGCTCCGCCCACCCACTCTCTCTCCGCCTCCCTGCTTTTCCCTCCTACCATCCTAGTAGACGTGGCATAGAGAGGAGCGCTGCCTGTGCTGCTGCTGGTACAGTAAACTAATCTCCCCAGCGCTGATTTCCCTCCCTCCCCCCTCACCCCCTGCCGCCTGTCTGTGCGGGCGCCCCCCTGCCGCCTGTCTGTGCGGGCGCCCCCCTGCCGCCTGTCTGTGCGGGCGCCCCCCTGCCGCCTGTCTGTGCGGGCGCCCCCCTGCCGCCTGTCTGTGCGGGCGCCCCCCTGCCGCCTGTCTGTGCGGGCGCCCCCCCGCCGCCTGTCTGTGCGGGCGCCCCCCCGCCGCCTGTCTGTGCGGGCGCCCCCCCGCCGCCTGTCTGTGCGGGCGCCCCCCTGCCGCCTGTCTGTGCGGGCGCCCCCCTGCCGCCTGTCTGTGCGGGCGCCCCCCTGCCGCCTGTCTGTGCGGGCGGCCCGCCGCCTCATTGTGCGGGCGGCCGGCCGCCTCTCTCTGCGGGCGGCTGGCCGCCTCTCTGTGCGGGCGGCCCGCCGCCTGTCTGTGAAGGCGGCCGGCCGCCTGTCTGTGAAGGCGACCGGCCGCCTCACTGTGGCTGCCTGCGTGTCCGTGCTGGAGGCCCGCCGGCTGCCTGCGTGTCCGTGCTGGAGGCCCGCTGGCTGCCTGCGTGTCCGTGCTGGAGGCCCGCCGGCTGCCTGCGTGTTTGTGCTGAATGGGTGTGGATGGGGAGTGGATATGGGCGTGACTGTGAAATGGGTGTGGTTAGGGGGCGTGGCCTAAAAATTTGCCGCGGCGCGCTACGCGCGCCGCAAACTTTGTCCCTCTTTTCCTTCTTTAAAAGTTGGGAGGTATGCTTACCAGCCCCAGGCGTCTGTATGGCTACCAGATCCCCCTGTGATCTCCTACCAGGTATGCTGCACGCCTCCCCTGCGTCTGGCCGACACACATACTTCAGATCACACAAACACACACACATATATCAGATAGCATACACTCATTTAGACACACACACACACCCCTTTCAAATCATTGCTCCCGGTGATCTCCCAGTAGCTGTGCTCTCCTGCGTCTGGCCGACACTCACATCAGACAGCATACACACACACACACACACACCCCTTTAAAATCATTCCTCCCTGTGCTCTCCTGTGAGTGCTCCCAGCAGCTGTGCTGCACGCTGTCCTCCTGCCGACACTCACACATCCGATCGCATACACGCACAGTCACACATCCGATCGCATAGACGCACACATCCGATCGCATACACGCACACATCCGATCGCATACACGCACACACACTCATGATATCGCACGTACCACTACAATCGCGCGTGTACACACTCCCAACATCCGAAGATGTCACATGCTTCTGGCCATGTGATCAAGGTCCTGGAAGATCACAGCACAATATCGCCGCCGAGAAGCAAGCAATAGCACTGGATGGGGTGAGTGTGTGTATGCGATCTGTAGTCTGTGTGTGTGTGTGTGTGTGTGTGTGTGTGAGATCTGATGTGTGTGTGTGTGTGTGTGTTCCGCTGCAGGACCATGATGCACTCACCTGCTCCCGGTCGGTGTCTGGTGAGTATGATCGGGGCGTCTTCTCTCTTCTTTCTTTAGTGGGTCTCCGCTGTCTATAATGAAGTGTCCTGCAGTGTCTTTAACTTTTTCACCGCTGCATGACACTTCATTAATGACCTGAAAACTCCTGCTATGTCTTATTTTCGGGGGTCGTCTTATTTTCGGGGAAACACGGTATTTCCTGAGGGGAGGGCTGTTCTCTGGACCGAGGAAACCTGTGTTCTGTCTGAGGATTACTACAGAGCTGCGGGCCTGAGACCGTGTTCTGTGGGGAGTAATTGTCTAATATCGACTAATTCCGGGGTCCCTGCGTGGCAGGACCGGGGTGAAGACATCCTTAGAGCAAAAAGATTTTTGTATTTCCTTTTTCTTCCTTCTTTGGAATTATATACAGCGGACTCAGACCACAGGCCTGTGTGAAACTTCCCTTGAAGTTAACAGTACCATAGTTTTAAGATACCCGGGTATCCCTTTGTTCAGTGTAAAACCAACGTTTGTAAAATGTAAGGCTTTGTTATTAGTGGTGATAAGTTATACTCAGTGCGCCATCTCAGAGGTTCCCTCAGAGTGCCCCCATTGGATTTAAGCCTGCTTTACACATTACAAATGATCATGCGTTCGCATTTGCGATCGCACCCGCCCTCATCCTTTGTGCGGCACGGGCAATTTGTTGCCGGTGTCGCACAATCCTTTAACCCCCCCGTCACATGTACTTACCTTCCAAATGACCTCGCTGTGAGCGGCGAACATCCACTTCCTGAAGGGGGAGGGACGTTCGGCGTCACAGCGACGTCACACAGCGGCCGGCCAATAGAAGCGGAGGGGCGGAGATGAGCGGGACGCAGACATCCCGCCCACCTCCTTCCTTCAGCATTGCCGGCGGGATGCAGGTAAGCTGTGTTCATCGTTCCTGGGGTGTCACACGGCGCGATGTGTGCTGCCCCGGGTACGATGAACAACAGGACGTGCAATTTTTAGAAACTGAGCGACGTGTCAGCGATGAACGAGAAGGTGAGTATTTCTGCTCGTTCATAGCTGTCACACGCTACGATATCACTAACGATGCCGGATGTGTGTCACTTACGACGTGACCGACATCTCGTTAGATATATCGTAGCGTGTAAAGCCCGCTTTACACCTCTTGCCTTTATAGTTAATTGTTTTTCTTTTTTCAACCTGGTGAGTAGGTAAATTTATTCCCGGTTCCTGAGGTAATATACATAACCCGGGAACTCTGAGATTGGCGCATTGATTCCGGCTAAAAGCTGAGGGTGTTAATTCCACTTTTGTGGTGCTTTGAGGGGTTCTTAAAGGGGTTATCCGGCTTAATTTGCTTTTTTTTATTATTTCCCTATTGGGTTACATTGGGGCAGGTAAGTAGATAGAGACCACTTACCTGCCCTGCTGTCAGCCCCTCTCCCCCGGCTCAGAGCGGTCATGTGACCGATCCTGCCGCGATTTTGCTGCTTCCGGTCATTTCATGTCAACATGGGCAGGGCCATGTTGACATGCAAATGTGGAAACAGCATGTCGCCTCCCTGCTGGGCTGTACAGTGCGAGGAGTCCCCGCCCCCCTTCCCTGCACCCTCCCACACATTCCCCTGCACCCCGTACTCTGCCCACAACCTCCCCCTGCACTGCTGTGGGGTCCGTGACCTGGGGGAGGGGCCTGGCGGTGGCTGCCGTGGTGTCAGCTCCAGCACCGGGCCACCTGCTCAGGATCACACATTTAAATATACCGGCATCGCAGATCACAGATGCTGGTATATTTGAAAGCGCTGATGAGAGGGAGCGTTGCGCTTCTCATCACTGCACGCTGTCTGAGCTCTCTTCAGCACAGCGGTGACGTCACTACTGTGCTGATATGGCCAGAGCACAGACAGCGTGCGAACGTGCAGGAGCGGCGGGGACCGAGGAAGGGTGAGTATGTACTCCCGGTGGGGTGGGGTGGGTGTGTATGTATGTATGTATGTATGTGTGTGTGTGTATGCGGTGCACAGCCCGATGTGTGTGTGTGTGTATGCGGTACACAGCCTGATGTGTGTGTGTATGCGGTACACAGCCTGATGTGTGTGTGTGTGTGTGTGTGTGTATGCGGTACACAGCCTGATGTGTGTGTATGCGGTACACAGCCTGATGTGTGTGTGTGTGTGTGTGTGTATGCGGTACACAGCCCGATCTGTGTGTGTGTGTGTGTGTATGCGGTGCACAGCCTGATGTGTGTGTGTATGCGGTACACAGCCTGATGTGTGTGTGTGTGTGTTTGTGTATGCGGTACACAGCCTGATGTGTGTGTGTGTGTGTGTGTATGCGGTACACAGCCTGATGTGTGTGTGTGTGTGTATGCGGTACACAGCCTGATCTGTGTGTGTGTGTGTGTGTATGCGGTGCACAGCCTGGTGTGTGTGTGTGTGTGTGTGTGTGTGGTGCACAGCCTGGTGTGTGGGTGTGTGTGTGCGGTGCGGTGCACAGCTTGATGGATGTGTGTGTGTGCGGTGCACAGCCTGATGTGTGTGTATGCGGTGCAGAGCCTGATGTGGTGTGGGGTGCAGAGCCTGATGTGGTGTGGGGTGCAGAGCCCGATGTGGTGTGGGGTGCAGAGCCTGATGTAGGGCAGTTATTTGCAATGCTGTAGTGTAGTCTGCTGCCCTGTAGTGCCCTGCTGTGTAGTGTGCTGCCCTGTAGTGTAGTGTCCTGCCCTGTAGTGTCCTGCCCTGTAGTGTGCTGCCCTGCAGTGTCCTGCCCTGCAGTGTCCTGCCCTGTAGTGTCCTGCCCTGTAGTGTCCTGCCCTGCAGTGTCCTGCCGTGTAGTGTCCTGCCGTGTAGTGTGCTGCCCTGTAGTGTCCTGTCCTGTAGTGTGCTGCTCTGTAGTGTCCTGTAATGTGCTGCCCTGTAGTGTGCTGCCCTGTAGTGTCCTGTAGTGTGCTGCCCTGTAGTGTGCTGCCCTGTAGTGTGCTGCCCTGTAGTGTCCTGCCGTGTAGTGTCCTGTAATGTGCTGCCCTGTAGTGTGCTGCCCTGTAGTGTCCTGTAATGTGCTGCCCTGTAGTGTGCTGCCCTGTAGTGTCCTGTAGTGTCCTGCCCTGTAGTGTACTGCCCTGTAGTGTACTGCCCTGTAGTGTGCTGCCCTGTAGTGTGCTGCCCTGTAGTGTGCTGTAATGTGCTGCCCTGTAGTGTGCTGCCCTGTAGTGTGCTGCCCTGTAGTGTGCTGTCCTGTAGTGTGCTGTCCTGTAGTGTGCTGCCCAGTAGTGTGCTGCCCTGTAGTGTCCTGCCGTGTAGTGTGCTGTCCTGTAGTGTCCTGCAGTGTAGTGTCCTGCCCTGTAGTGTGCTGCTTGTAGTGTCCTGCAGTGTAGTGTCCTGCCGTGTAGTGTGCTGCCCTGTAGTGTCCTGCCGTGTAGTGTCCTGCAGTGTAGTGTCCTGCCCTGTAGTGATAACAGGTCAGGTGCTGGGGCAGAATATACTGACAGGGAATGTGCGTGCAGGGGGCGGGCAGAGGGTGGGGCTGGACACTGGGGAGGGGCTGGACAATGAGGTTGGGCGGTGCCAGCTGTGACTGGGAGGTTCAGCACAGGAAGTGGTCAGTTTGCTGGAGCTGAATGTAAATAAGAAGCTGCAGAGAATAAAGGGTGAATTCAAGAGGAACAAAAGTTAGAAAACAAAAAATAATAATGTAGGGGTGATTAATATGACAATACAGCGCAGATTAGCTTAAACTCAAAAAATGTTGTTATGTCGGACAACCCCTTTAAGTCAATCGTTATTTATTCTGAATCATACTCTAATTCTCAACCCAGTAAAGGAACCCTTGTTTATTTCTGCCTCTGTTTCGGTTTGTGACCCACTGGATTCTCTTATGACCGTAGGTTCGTACATTTACTTGGTGTAGTCAGCAGGATCCAGTGTCTGTCATGGATGGAGGCGGGGAAAGAAATGACCCTGCTGCATCAGCAACCTCCATGCTGTGTGCGGCTCCCCTGGCAGCCACGGTGAATGAGGGAGGGTATGTGCCGGTAGGAGCTTTACTCCAGCACATGCCGAGATACGACGGGCATAACATGGCATTACAGGATTGGGATGAGAGTGTCCGGAGTATCATGTGGATGTGTATACTGGCTCCTGCGTTACGAGCAGAGCTGGTATTAAATGCATTAGAAGGTGATGCTAGGCGAATGGTAGTGGTGCGCCCTGAGGCTGAAAGAAATACGCTAGAGAAAATTTTGGAATTTTTAGAGGGAAGCTTGGGAGGACGAGCCCGTGTAACCCAGCTTCGATCCATGTTCTTTAATCGCCCTCAAAAAGAAAGTGAGACTCTGATGCAATACTCTAACACCCTGCAGGAGATGTTGAATGAGGTGCAGCGACTAGACTCAGGGGCCATGGGGGCGTTTCCGGAGGTAGACCGGCTTGCTTCGGAATCAATTCATCACAGGGTTAGCCAACAGGCTCCTTTGAGACAAAATATTAGAGCTGGCCCGGGCTACACCGGAAATATCCTTCTGGCAGACCTACCGGGCCGCGATGGAAAGGGAGGAGGAGTCTGTCCTGGTGGTCGAGCGGTCCGTGGACAGCACACAGACAGAGCGAGGCCGAGCGTCCATGTCAGGAGGAGGGGGGCTGGTAGAGATTGTTCAAGCTCTGCATACTGAATTGAGAGAGTTAAAGCTAAAGGTGTAATAAATCAAAGCTGGGGCGGCCCCCTACCCCCCCAGAGGGACCATCTGCCACCTCGAGGATGGTGACTCCACGGATGGTCAGGCCACCTTGTTTGAATGACTCGGGCCCATGTCCGCAGAGAGAACTCGCCTGCTGGCAGTGCGGGCAGCGGTGGCACATTTCCCGATAATGCCCCGCATGCCTCGAAACTCCTCCGCCAGCGTTAAACTCCCAGCCACTGCCGTGATAGGGCAACCAGCAGTGGCCCAACTCCCACCAAGCCCTCGACGGGATGAGCAATATTTATTCGCAAAAAGCTCCATTCTAGAAGCAGAAGTTGAAGGTCAGAAGATAAGATGCCTGGAGTATACAGGATCTGAGTGTAGCATTATACCTTTAGAAGTGTATGAGAGATACTTCAGTCAACTAGTGGTTCCCGAAGATGACCGAGTGATCAGACTTACCGCTGCTAACAATGGCCAGCTGATGGTGAAAGGGATTGTGTGGATGCACTTGAAATTGAACAGAAACCTAGTGACAGATTCCATTTAACATTTCTAGTGAAAAACTCCTGTCTGTCTGTCTGTCTGTCTGTCTGTCTATCTATCTATCTGTCTATCTACAGTGGGGAAAATAAGTATTTGATACACTGCCAATTTTGCTAATTTTCTCACCTACAAAGAATGGAGAGGTCTGTAATTTTTATCGTAGGTACACTTCAACTGTGACAGACAAATTTTCGAAAAAATCCTACAGAAACCTTTGCGATTACAGAGGTCAGACATTTTCTGTAGTTCTTGACTAAGTTTGTACCACTGCAGCAGGGATTTTGGTCCACTCCACCATACAGATCTTATCTAGATCTTTCAGGTCTCAGGGCTGTTGCTGAGCAAATGTGGTGGTCACAATGTGTCTGTAAGATAGCAAAGGACAGGGGCTCCTATAATGTGCCTTATGCTAGGGGACCCTAGGCTATCCCTAAGCTCTGGATTACCCCGTATGGTGGAGATGCCAGAGTCCCATGTCTTACTGTTGTCCTGACCTGAACTAATATCCTCCCTCCAGGGAAGGAAAGGGCAAGATTGACATAGTAACACAAAAAAGACAGACAGGGAAAAACAAAACTCGGACACACTGCAAACTCTCAGGAACAAACAGTAAGACACTAAGGAGAAAAGCAAGAGAAGGAAGGCAGCAACAAAAGGACAACAGGGGTTAACACCACAACCCCTCACAGCACTAAACACTAAAGTACAACACTTGCCAGTCTGGATAACAACACCTCACCAGACCAGTATAGATAAACTATAGCAGGTATTAAAGGAAGGGTGCAGCTAGCATATAAAGGAGGGGAGCGAATGTGACTCGCTTTCCCACAGCATGTGATCAAAGCCTGCCTATAAGATACAAATCTTTGGGTCAATATCTAAGTCTGCCTGCGCTGATCTCAAAGAAGTTAGGCAGAGTGACAGAATCTGAAGTTTCTACAAAACCAGGTTTTAGGGCTGTCACTGTGCAAAAGTGGTGGTTAGAATGAAACTGTAGGATAACAAGGAACAGAGGTTCCTATACTGGCCCTCATGCTAGACGACCCTAGGCTATCTCTAACCTCTGGATTACCCCTGATGGTGGAGATGCCGGAGTCCCATGCCTTACTATTCTCCTGTACAGAACTAAACTGTTCTCCCTCACGGGGAAGGAAGGGGCAGGAGTGTGATGGTATGAAGACAAAGACTTACATGGAAAAACCAAAACTCAGACACATTGCAAACTCACAGGAACAAACAGTATAAAACAAAGGAGAAAGACAAGAGAAGTAAGGCAGCAATAAAAGGACAAGAGTTAACACAACTGCTCACAGCAATGAAGTACTACAACCATCAGTAAGTCTGGATCACAACACCTCACCAGATCAGTAAAGACAAGGTATAGCTGACATTAGTGGAATAGTCCAGCCAGTATATATAGGAAGGGAGTGAATATAACTGGGTCGTCCCCAGCATGTGATCAAAGCCTGCCTATGTGACGCCCTGGCAAAACCAGGTAGTCACAAATGTGTACATTCTTTTTGTTACCATCAGAAACCCACACTTAGACATAACACACACATTAAACCCTAGCCACCCCCTCATGATAATAGGGACACACCAGTGGGTGGGATCAGGCGGATGAGAATGCCCACCTAAGGGTCCTGAGGTGTCAGAGGCGGGAACACAGTAGATCGAGTTCAGATCAAGTGTAGTTGAGTTGAGGAGTGGAGAGAGTTCAAGTTCAGGAGCTGACAGTGCAGTGTAGTCAGGGGTAGTGGCCCCTGGACTACTTGGCTAGGTGGTAGACGGTGAGCAGAGCCACAGGCGACGGAGATCCGGTCGCGGGAGACCTAAAGTGGACCGGGGCAGGGTTGTAGCCTGCTGGTACCGACAGCGGGAATCCAGTACGGAGGCCTTGCACAGTCGGGGTGCCTGGACCCTAGGGCGAGGTGGGTTGCAAGCCCCTCTCCAATTAACCAGCCGGGGACAAGGTTCCAGACATTGTCCCAATTTACTGCCCAGATAGAGCAAAACGGAAGACCAACGCGGGGGATAGGGTGTCTGCCAAGAACCCATTGAAATCCCAAGGGTCAGCTTTTGCGGGCCACAGCTCCCAACACAAATAGAACCGGGAGTGGACTTCTCCGTTCCATGCAAAGTCATCCAAAAGAGAAGGAAACACAAAGTGCAGGAGGAAGGGATTTCTGTTCATCACTCTGGGTGCGGGACCCGAATGCACCCTCCAACGCCAGTCGGCCACTGGCAACTTGGTTTACTACTGGACTTGTGTGAAGTTATTGAACTGGGAGTACACAACTGTCCCCCGGTCCGGTCTGGCGCGCCACCTCCAGCAGCCATCACTCCCGTGTTCGACCCGCGGGCCCCGGGACTACACCTCCCCTACCCGTGGAGAGGATCCCATCTTGCTGCCCCCGCTCCATCAGCCCCGAGCGCTCCATCAACAGGCAGCGGCGGTGCCAACACCCCTCACCACGACCCACGGGTGGTGTCATAGACAACTTCCCTTGTAAATATACCCCTTTCCGACAGTTGTGAGGACGGGCGGCCGTGGGAGCCCGGGTCCTGTCACCACTCGAGCCGTAGCAGCAACCCAGATCCAAGAAGGCCCCCCGAGAGAGGGGGCAGCGGCCTCCGCCCACAACAACCCACACCTGGCGTCACTAACAGGATTCTTACCCCATCAGTGGATGACGTGCGCCTTGCTGAGAAATCCGTGAATCCTGCGAAATAACCCATCCTGGCATATGGCCGCCTCCTGCTATATACCCCATCCTGGCATATGGCCGTATCCTACTATATACCCCATCCTGGCATATGGCTGCATCCTGCTATATACCCCATCTTGGTGTATGACCGTATCCTGCTATATACCCCATCCTGGCATATGGCCGCATCCTGCTATATACCCCATCCTGGCATATGGCCGCATCCTGCTATTTACCCCATCTTGGTGTATGGCCGCAACCTGTTATAAACCCCCATCCTGCTATATACCCCCATCCAGATATGTGCTCCCATCCTGCTATATACCCCCATCTTGCTATATACCCCCATCCTGGTATGTGCTCCCACCCTGCTATATACCTCCATCCTGCTATATACCCCATCCTGCAATTAGCCGTCATCCTGCTATATACCCCCATCGTGCTATATACTCCCATCTTGCTCATAATATACCCCCATCCTGCTATATACCCCTATCCTGCTATATACCTCCACCCTGCTATATACCCCCACCGTGCTATATACTCCCATCCTGCTCATAATATACCCCTATCCTGCTATATACCTCCACCCTGCTATATACCCCCACCCTGCTATATACACCCATCCTGCTCATAATATACCCCCATCCTGGTATATGCCGTCATCCTGCTATATACCCCATCCTGGCATATGGCCGCATCCTGCTATTTACCCCATCTTGGTGTATGGCCGCATCCTGTTATATACCCCCATCCTGCTATATACCCCCATCCAGATATGTGCTCCCATCCTGCTATATACCCCCATCTTGCTATATACCCCCATCCTGGTATGTGCTCCCACCTTGCTATATACCTCCATCCTGCTATATACCCCCATCCTGCTATATACCCCATCCTGCAATTAGCCGTCATCCTGCTATATACCCCCATCGTGCTATATACTCCCATCTTGCTCATAATATACCCCCATCCTGCTATATACCCCTATCCTGCTATATACCTCCACCCTGCTATATACCCCCACCGTGCTATATACTCCCATCCTGCTCATAATATACCCCTATCCTGCTATATACCTCCACCCTGCTATATACCCCCACCCTGCTATATACACCCATCCTGCTCATAATATACCCCCATCCTGGTATATGCCGTCATCCTGCTATATACCCTTATCTTGCTATATGGCCGCATCCTGTGGCACACAAAAAAAAAAGTTTATACTCACCTTTCCTCGCTCCACGCAGCATCGCTCCTCCTCCCGTCTGTGTCAGCAGCAGCGCCGCTTACCTGTGTGGAGCTGGCCACGCTCCCTGCAGCATTGCGATCTCCTCCTATCTGTGTCGGCTGCGTGTGGACACGTGCACGCAGCGATGACGTCATCCCTGTGAGCACCGCTAGTCTCCACACACAGCCGCGGCCGGCAGACAGGAGGAGATCGCGGAGCTGCAGGGATTGTTGTCGGTGAGTGTACTGATTCACTGCACCGCGCGCTAATGATGATGCGTGGGGGGCAGTGAATGCAGCCGAACATTATCACTCCAGGCTGTAATTGCCAGGGGTGATCATGCGAGCCGGCTGTTTACTATGCGCGCATCCCCCGCCCATCACCCTGCCCACCTGTCAGCGCCGGCTTCATCGCTGAGATGGGCGTGCATATGAAATGAGCGGACCCACGTGATCACGGCAGGCTGCTGCAGCCTGCTCATGCCCCCGATGTCCCGCTCCACCACAGCACCCTCATTCCCCGCAGCCCTACATTCAGACAATAAGACACACACCCCACTTTCCCCCAACATTTGGGGGGAAAAAAGTGCGTCTTATAGTCCGAAAAATACGGTAAACACAAACAGGGCAGAGGCATAGCATAATAAAAGGACATTTAAATAACAAACACTGAGCTTAGAGAGAGAATCCTTAATTAGCTTTGATTAGTGGTGTGAAAGTTTTAGTGTCCCAATATCCATGTAAAATGATTCATTGCTCTCAGTGAGAGAAACAAAAATATATATTCTTGTAGTTGTGATACCTTTTAATGGCTAACTGAAATAAAATAAAATGGTGTTACAAAGCAAGCTTTTGATATGGTATGACAAAATATATGAAGAAACACAAATATATACACAAACAGAGCAGAGGGATGGCATAATAAAAGGGCATTTAAATAAATAAACACTGAGCTTAGAAAGTGAATCCTTAATTAGCTTTGATTAGTGGTGTGAAAGTTTTATAGGCCCAATATTCATGTAGGATCAGAGTCCTGGTGCCCTCACAGTCTCTGGAACATACCCCCTTAGATTTTGCAGTGGGTCATAAATCCACATGACAGGTTGAGTCCTGTGTGGATAGAGTTAAACATTGTAATAAATTTGTATTCCCAGACTCTTTGATGGTTCTATGATCTGAAGTTGTCAATATGACAACTTTCATGTGGTTTATGTTGTGTCCTGAAGCACAGAAATGTTTGGCAACAGGTATATGTTTATTTTTGTCTGTAATTGTGTGTCGGTGAGATCTCATTCTTGCTCTCAGTCTCTGTCCTGATTCTCCAACATAAAGACCCCAAATAGTACATATGGTGCACAGGATTAAGTACACCACATTGGAGAAGGAACATGTGAATGTCCCAAGAATCTTATAGCCCTTCTGTGTGTTAGGGATCTGTATACGGTCTTTGGTGTCTACATGAGCGCAGGTTTGGCAGCTCTTCACATTGCAGTGATAAGTTCCTCTTGGTATGTCTGAGGGCATTGAGCTTCGGATCATGATGCTTCTTAAATTAGGAGGTTGCCTGTAGCACAGCAAAAGAGTATCTTTGAATATTGTTTTTAACCGGTTATCCTTGTATAGAATGTGGTGAAGTTTCTTGGCCGTTCTTCTCAGTACCTCAGGCTGTGGGTTGTAGGTACACGACTATTTTCCTCTTTTTGTTTGTATTGAAGCAGTTCACTTCTGTTATATCCTGGTGGTGGATTCTCTGGGCCATGCACCAGACTTCCCCAGTCAGGCAACTCAGAGCTAACCCCTGTACAGGGACTGTCCGATCACCCCACCAGAGGGCCTAGGTGCAAGGTAGCCGGAGCACTAGAGGTAGAGGATCAGCGTCCTTCAGGAGACTGGTATGAAAATGTCTCTGGGGCCATGGAGCTCCTGGAGACGGTCCAGACGACGGGACTCAGATTCAGGTGCTGGGTAGAATTGTCAGGTGGGGTCTGGATCCAGCTGGACGAGATGGCAGAGGTTCCCAGAAGAAGTCGGGGATCGCAAATGGGTTCAGGCTGAAGGAGATGGTGGAGTTCACAGCCGACAGTCACCGGAAGACTTCCTGGGCAAGCCGTGGTCAGGACCAGGTTAGCGTGGCAGGACTGGCTCTGCGAAAGACACAGGGTTAATAGGAGACAAGGCAAGGGGGGACCTGAACACCTAGCTAATGAAACACGTTGATCAGGCACCGTCCTCATGGAAAGGAGATCCTAATATACCCTGTACCTGTATTTGGCAATATCCTGTTTCTGGGATGCTGGCCCTTTAAGAAGAGTTCAGTGACCGCACGCCCTAATGCGCATGCGCAAGTCCCATGTGCCGGAGACCAGAGCAGGAAGCGGTGCAGAAGATGCAGGAGAGCCTGACGGTGTGTCCTGGGTCGCAGGGGAACGCCGGGACCGAAGGACCGGAAGCACAGGGGACGCAAAAGAGGGGGAGTGAGCCAATGATTCGTGGGCAGGAGGACCGGGGACCGGAGCGGGGAGTGAGAGGCGGCGTCGGGACCCGGGGAGCGTGACAACTTCTAGGGGTCCTTGTGGCTCTAATGATCTGATCATCAATAGAGGTGTGTGGTAGCCTTGGTATTATGATCCGGAACCATGGAAGACCACCATAAATCATTGGTAAAAGGTGACAAGAGCATTGGCAACTAATCTGGCCGCCATCTCCTTACTAACCATCAACACTAGAAGTAGCCAAGGGGTGAACTAACGTCCTGTGCACCGCAAGCCCAGCCGGAGAACTAGCTATCCTAAAGGAAGGAAAGATGAATAACTCTCTGCCTCAGAAAATAGATAAAGAATAGCAAGCCCCCCACATTCAAAGACTGCGGTGATATAGGAAAACACAATACACAGATAGATGATAGGATTAGGAAAAGGTGAGGCCCTACCGACTAAATAGGACAGGATAGGAAAGGGACTGATGGAGGCCAGAGAAAAACCCTACAAAAATCCAAAAACCTGATAGTACAAAAGGCCCTCAGATCACTAGATCTGAACTCCGTCCTATACCAGGGGCTCTTGTCATACCAATGAACAGAAAGCAGGAACCATACAAATTCAAAAAGCAACAAACACATGGACTTATAGGAGCAATACTCCAAACAAAGCTGCAGGGAGCTTCCCAGCTACGCAACTGAGAGGGAAGATCCCTGCATGCAAATAAACTGACAATAACCACAGCAAATGACAAACTCAGAAAAGAGCAAAAAGAACCAAGCAACAAATAAAGAGCCAAGCACTTATCTGGGGTAGATGTGGTCTGAAGCAGGATGAAGCCGGCCTGTGAACAAAGAACAACTGACTTCCGGCATAGCCTGCCAGCAGACCAGGGTTTAAATAGGCAAAGTGTTAGCAATGGAAATGCCCATTGCTCAATACACCTGGTCTCTGTCCAAACCATTTCTGGCCACAAGAGAGAGCCTTACAGCAGCAAAAGCATAACTGACATTGACAAGACCTTGGTTTAAAAATGTCTTTTTAAGATAGGTTAAGTGTTTATGCCTGTCTGCTGGGCTGGAACAGATACGATTATATTTGAGGGCCTGGCTGTATATAATTGACTTTTTAATGTGTTTGGGGTGGAAGCTGTCCCATCTGAGGTATGTGGGACGGTCAATAGGTTTCCGATACACTGATGTCTGGATTGAGCCATTTTGAATTTTTATGGTTGTATCCAGGAAGTTGATTTCTATTTTTGAGTGGTCCAATGTCAAGTTTTTGGAAGGATGAAATGCATTGAATTTTCCATGGAATTTTAGAAGCTCTTGTTCAGACTAGGTCCAGATTATTAACATGTCATCGATGTAACGGAAATAGGCCAATGGTTTTAGGGCGCAGGATGCTAAAAAGTAATTTTCCAGTTTAGCCATGAAAAGATTGGCATACTGTGGTGACATTTTGCTTCCCATAGCAGTTCCTGTGCGTTGTAGATATCGCCAAAAAAGAAAAAGTTGTGCGCGAGGATGAATCAGGTGAGTCTTAATACAGATTCAGAAGGGATCCCATTAACTTCAAGAAACATTTGACAGGCAGTTAGTACTAGAGTTGAGCGCGGTTCGTGGTTCTCCAGTTCGCGGCTCGAGTGATTTTGGGGGTTGTTCTAGATCGAACTAGAACTCGAGCTTTTTGATAAAAGCTCGATAGTTCTAGATACGTTCGAGAATGGTTCTAGCAGCAAAAAAAAACAGCTAATTCCTAGCTGGCTTTCCGCTGTAATAGTGTAAGTCACTCTGTGACTCACACTATTATGACATTTCAGTGTATAGTGTGCGGGAACAGCGCATTCAGATCACTGCTGTATGTATAATGGCGACCGCCATTTTTTTTTTTTTTTCCTTGTCTTCCTTCCCTAAGCGCGCGCGTGTAGTGGGGAGGGCCAGCATGTCAGCCAATCCCAGACACACACACAGCTAAGTGGACTTTTAGCCAGAGAAGCAACGGCATGTGTGATAGGATGTCCATGTCACATGTCCCTGCATTATAAAACCGGACATTTTCCTCCAGCACGCCATTATCTGCCTTCTGCGTCCTTGGTGTCAGACATCACTGGCGCAGCTCCTATCACCGATACAGCTGTATTACACTCCATACACAGCGCTGGACAGCTTAGGGATAGCACTTTCTATCAGTCCTCTTAAGGGCTCATACCGGCAGGGTCAGAGCCATAGGTGACAGGTCCTGAAAACAGAGTTTAACAGCTACAGAAGATGACAGCGTCTGTGTAGCTAAGGTCAGGGATTTCCTTGCTGCATTTCCCCATTAGGAGGGATAGAAAGGCAGGCTTCCTTTCCTCTACCCAGAGACCCACAACCCTGCCACTGTACCCTCCTGCCCTTTGCACACTCCAACTCATTGTTACTAAGCCATTATACTAGCAAACACTGAGTGAACCTAGTGGCATCCTAAACATGGCTATTGGACTTCTGTATAGTCCCAGTAGTGCACAGATATTTGCAGCACGTCTGCTTGCATTGCACACTCCAACTCATTATAACTAAGCCATTATACTAGCAAACACTGAGTGAACCTAGTGGCATCCTAAACGTGGCTGTTGGACTTCTGTATAGTCCCAGTAGTGCACAGATATTTGCAGCACGTCTGCCTGCATTGCACACTCAAACTCATTATAAGCCATTTGTCAGGGCCAGGTGGACGGGCAGACCCAGGAGGTGGATCCACTGGGCCGAACTCCTAGATGGTGGTAAGGGGTCCGGTAGCTGGAGCACTATAGGCAGCAGAACAGTCCGTGCACACGAGTATAACGGAGAAGTCCCTGGGACCATGGAGTCACTGGTGGTAGTCCGGGTGACGTAGCTCAGGTTCGGAAGCCGAGAAGATGTTAGGCGGGGTCCGGAACCTTTGGAGCGAGATGACGGGTCACCGCAGGGATCCGAGATGGTACGGACTGTCAGGATGGCAGATGGACAGCGTTCGGGGTTCGGGATTTGGCAGGACCGGATGGCGAGGCAGGCACGGCTCTACAAGAGAGATAGGTGAGTATATCACAGAGATACCAGGAGACCTGACTCCTAGCTTAAGAAACACGAAGATCAGGCCCCGCCCCCTTGGACATTACACCCCTTTATACCCTGTACCTGTTTTGCATCATTTCCTGTTAATGGACGCTGGCCCTTTAAGAAAGGGTCAATGACCGCGCGCGCGCCCTAATGCGCATGCGCGCGGCCCGAGTGCCAGAAGCCAGAGCAGGAAGCTGCGAGGAGGAAGCAGCAGGGCCGGGCTGGGGCTGTGAAGCCGACGGGCGCCGGGAGCGGGGACCAGGACGCTGGGGACGCGCCGGCAAAGGGTGCTGGAGAGCGGGGAGCGGCGGTGACCGGACCAAGGAACCGGGAAGCGAGGCGGGGGAGCCGGGGAGCGTGACAGGTGAGCCGGAGGGCAGCGCAGGGGACCCGGTGAGCGTGACAGTACCCCCCCCCCCCCACGCCCCTCTCCCCACAACCGGGACAGGAAGGCACGGATCAGCGGAGTACCCACATTCTCCCGGGGCTCCCAGGACCTATCCTCAGGACCATACCCTGCCCAGTCCACCAGGAAGAACTGTCGACCCCGTACGGTCTTCATGGCCACAATATCCCTTACCGCATAGATGTCGTCATCGGCAATAGGTGGAGGAGCCGAACTGGCAGCAGCAAAGAAGGGACCCAGGACAACCGGCTTGAGCAGGGAGACGTGGAATGAGTTGGGTATCCTCATCGTGGCCGGAAGCTGTAGCTTGTAGGAGACCTCATTGATCTTGTTGAGGACTTTAAACGGCCCGATGTAGCGAGGACCCAGCTTGTAGGATGGTATCTTCAATCGGACGTACTTGGATGCAAGCCAGACTAGATCTCTAGGAGAGAAACACGGAGGGTCCAGACGTCTCTTGTCTGCGTGTCTTTTCATCCGCAGGGAAGCACGCCCAAGGGACGCCTTGACAGAGTCCCAAATGGTTGCAAAGTCACGGGCTACAGTATCAGCAGCAGGGACATCCGAAGAAGGGGATACAGGCAAAGGGACGGAGGGCTGAAGTCCGTAAACGACATGGAAGGGAGAGCTGGAGGACGACTCACTGATGTGGTGGTTATGGGAGAATTCAGCCCAAGGAAGGAGAGTGGACCAGTCGTCGTGATGGGCGTTGACATAGTGACGTAAGAAAGAGGTCAAGATTTGATTGACCCTCTCCACTTGGCCATTAGACTGAGGATGGTAGGCAGATGAAAAGTCCAGAGTCACTCCCAGATGTTTGCAGAGAGCCCTCCAGAAGCGGGAGGTGAACTGAGTTCCTCTGTCGGATACGATGTGTGATGGAAAGCCATGCAAGTGGAAGATGTGATGTATATAGGCGTCCGCGAGTTCCTGAGCAGAGGGCAGTCCGGCCATAGGGACGAAATGAGCCATTTTAGAGAACCGATCCACCACGACCCATATGACTGTGTGTCCGGAGGACAATGGCAAGTCCGTAATAAAGTCCATCGCTATGTGTTGCCACGGAACTGAGGGTATCGGCAGAGGCAGAAGACGGCCATATGGCAGGTGTTTGGGCGTCTTGTTCCTAGCACAAGAGGAGCAGGCAGAGACAAAAGCAGCGACGTCCGTGCGAAGGGATGGCCACCAGTAATGACGTACAATCGCACCCCATGTTCTCTTCTGACCAGCATGACCGGCTGTTTTCGAGGCATGACCCCAGTGTAACACTTTTTGCCTGTCTGTCTCAGAGACATAGGTCTTCCCGGGCGGTATCTGGGCCAGGGTGACAGGGGCCACCGGAATGATTTTACTAGGACAGATGATGGGTTGGGTAGTCTCCTCCTCCTGCTCCATGGGCATGAAAGACCTGGACAAGGCATCAGCGCGTACATTCTTGTCCGCGGGTTGGAAATGGAGCTGGAAATCAAACCTGGCAAAGAATAAGGACCACCTGGCTTGCCGTGGGTTCAGTCGCTGAGCGGACCGTAGGTATTCCAGGTTCTTGTGGTCCATCTAAATAATCACGGGGTACACTGCTCCTTCCAGAAGGTAGCGCCATTCCTCCAGAGCCAGTTTGACTGCCAAGAGCTCTCGGTCACCGATGGTGTAGTTGCGTTCAGGCGCTGAGAAGCTCTTGGAGAAGAATCCGCAAGTCACCATCTTCCCGGAGGAGGACTTCTGCATGAGCACTGCTCCGGCTCCTGAGGAGGAGGCATCCACCTCCAAGGTGAACTGGCGGTTTAACTCCGGACGGTGGAGTACAGGAGAGGAGGCAAATGCCCGCTTCAGAGAGCCAAACGCGGCGTCGGCCGCAGGTGACCAGTCCTTTGGATTAGCCTCCTTCTTGGTCAAAGCGGAGAGAGGAGCAGTCAGAGCAGAGAAGTGAGGGATGAACTGGCGGTAGTAGTTGGCGAATCCCAGGAAGCGTTGGATTGCCTTCAGTCCAGAAGGAGGAGGCCAGTTGAGAATGGAGGAGACCTTCTTTGGATCCATCTGCAGTCCGGTATCAGAGATGATGTACCCCAGGAAGGGGAGAGAAGACTGCTCAAAGACACACTTCTCATACTTGGCGTACAGACGATTCTCTCTCAGTCTTTGTAGAACCAGCTGTACGTTCTCTCTGTGGGTCTGGAGGTCCGGAGAGAAGACAAGGATGTCATCCAGATACACTACCACACAGACGTAGAGAAGGTCCCGGAAAACGTCGTTCACCAGTTCTTGAAAGACGACTGGGGCGTTACACAGGCCGAAGGGCATCACGCAGTATTCATAGTGCCCATCGCGCGTATTGAACGCGGTCTTCCATTCGTCCCCAGAGCGGATGCGTACCAGATTGTAAGCACCCCGAAGATCCAGCTTGGTGAAGACACGAGCTCCTCTAAGCCGGTCAAACAATTCGGGGATGAGCGGCAGAGGGTACTTGTTTTTTACGGTGATTTGATTCAAACCCCGGTAGTCTATGCATGGGCGTAAGTCGCCCTCTTTCTTCTTGACGAAGAAAAAACCTGCTCCAGCAGGAGAGGAGGATCTCCGAATGAATCCCCTTGCCAGGCTCTCTGTGATGTAAGTAGACATGGCCCTTGTTTCGGCTGGAGACAATGGATATATCCGTCCTCGAGGTGGTGTTGTTCCTGGGAGCAGGTCGATGGCACAATCGTAAGGACGATGTGGCGGAAGTACCTCGGATTCCTTTTTATCAAAGATGTCTGCAAAGGACCAATAGGCCGAGGGCAGCCCCGGTAGGTTCTCTGGAACCGGAGGTCGTCGGATGGGTTGTATGGTCTTCAGGCACTTCTCTTTGCACGAAGAGCCCCATCGGGTGATGTCGCCAGTGCCCCAGCTGACTGATGGTTCGTGTGTCCGCAACCAGGGAAGTCCCAGCAGGATTTGATGGGACATGTGTGGGAGGACGTAGAAAGCGATGTTCTCGGTGTGCAGGGCACCGATACGCAGTTCCACCGGCTTGGTGATCCAGGAGATGGTGTCAGAGAGGGGTCTCCCATCCACAGAGGCAATCACGAGGGGCTTGTCGAGTGGAGTAACAGGCACCTGGTACTTGTCCACCGTGGCCTGCTGGATGAAATTGCCTGCTGCCCCGGAATCGAGGTATGCCTCAGCCGTGAACCGCGTCTCTCCCGTTGTCACTTGCACAGTCCACGTAACCGGGTCTGAGAGAGTCCCAGCACCTAGGGTGGCCTCTCCTACCAACCCTAGGCTTTGGAGTTTCCCGGCCTCTCAGGACAGGAGCGTAGCAGGTGTGTGCCCTCTCCGCAGTAAAAGCAGAGGCCCTTGGCGAGCCGCTCAGCTCGACGTTGTTCAGACTGCCGCACTCTGTCGATCTGCATGGGCTCGTGGACGGGGGCCCCAGCTGTCGATGACTGAAGTACGGCGGGCTTCTGCGGAGGAGAGGAATGCCGTACCGGACGTCTCTCACGGGACACTTCCTTGGATCGCTCCTGAAAGCGAATGTCCACTCGAGTCGCTAGTGCGATCAGGGCATCCAGGGTGGTCGGTACGTCACGACCCGCCAGCTCATCTTTAATTCGCCCCGAGAGTCCTTCCCAGAAGGCGGCGGTTAGGGCCTCGTTGTTCCACCCGAGTTCCGAAGCTAAGGTGCGAAACCGGATTGCGTATTGGCCCACCGTCAGAGTCCCCTGACGTAAGCGGAGAAGAGACGAAGCAGACGCGGAGGCGCGTCCGGGCTCATCAAAGGTGCCACGGAATGCCTGCAGGAACTCCTGGATGTTCATGGTCACAGGATCCCCCTTCTCCCACAAGGGGTTCATCCACGCCAGTGCCTCACCCTCTAGATGGGACATGATGAAGGCGACCTTGGCTTGGTCGGAGGCAAACAAATGCGGCAGCTGCGTGAAATGGAGGGAGCATTGGTTTAAGAATCCCCTGCAGGTCTTGGGGTCTCCGGCGTATCGGGGTGGTGAGGCCAAACGAAGTCTGGAAGTATCTGAAGATGTCGCCACGGGAGCTGGAGCCGTGGATTGACTAGTGGAAGCCCGGGATGTTGAAGACGTAACTGCCGCTTGTAGCGTGTTCAGGCGGGCGTCCACAGAAGACATGAATTGCAGCATGCGGGTCTGAGTCTCACGCTGGCGCTGGAGTTCCTCCTGTACGGCTGCTAGTGCTGCAGCGGGATCCATGGCCTGATCTTACTGTCAGGGCCAGGTGGACGGGCAGACCCAGGAGGTGGATCCACTGGGCCGAACTCCTAGATGGTGGTAAGGGGTCTGGTAGCTGGAGCACTATAGGCAGCAGAACAGTCCGTGCACACGAGTATAACGGAGAAGTCCCTGGGACCACGGAGTCACTGGTGGTAGTCCGGGTGACGTAGCTCAGGTTTAGAAGCCGAGAAGATGTTAGGCGGGGTCCGGAACCTTTGGAGCGAGATGACGGGTCACCGCAGGGATCCGAGATGGTTCGGACTGTCAGGATGGCAGATGGACAGCGTTCGGGGTTTGGGATTCGGCAGGACCGGATGGCGAGGCAGGCACGGCTCTACAAGAGAGATAGGTGAGTATATCACAGAGATACCAGGAGACCTGACTCCTAGCTTAAGAAACACGAAGATCAGGCCCCGCCCCCTTGGACATTACACCCCTTTATACCCTGTACCTGTTTTGCATCATTTCCTGTTAATGGACGCTGGCCCTTTAAGAAAGGGTCAATGACCGCGCGCGCGCCCTAATGCGCATGCGCGCGGCCCGAGTGCCAGAAGCCAGAGCAGGAAGCTGCGAGGAGGAAGCAGCAGGGCCGGGCTGGGGCTGTGAAGCCGACGGGCGCCGGGAGCGGGGACTAGGACGCTGGGGACGCGCCGGCAAAGGGTGCTGGAGAGCGGGGAGCGGCGGTGACCGGACCAAGGAACCGGGAAGCGAGGCGGGGGAGCCGGGGAGCGTGACAGGTGAGCCGGAGGGCAGCGCAGGGGACCCGGTGAGCGTGACACCATTATACTAGCAAACACTGAGTGAACTTAGTGGCATCCTAAACGTGGCTATTGGACTTCTGTATAGTCCCAGTAGTGCACAGATATTTGCAGCACGTCTGCCTGCATTGCACACTCAAACTCATTGTTACTAAGCCATTATACTAGCAAACACTGAGTGAACTTAGTGGCATCCTAAACGTGGCTATTGGACTTCTGTATTGTCCCACTAGCGCAAAGATATTTGCAGCACGTCTGCCTGCATTGCACACTCAAACTCATTATAACTAAGCCATTATACTAGCAAAAACTGAGTGAACCTAGTGGCATCCTAAACGTGGCTGTTGGACTTCTGTATAGTCCCAGTAGTGCACAGATATTTGCAGCACGTCTGCCTGCATTGCACACTCCAACTCATTATAACTAAGCCTTTATACTAGCAAACACTGAGTGAACCTAGTGGCATCCTAAACGTGGCTGTTGGACTTCTGTATAGTCCCAGTAGTGCACAGATATTTGCAGCACGTCTGCCTGCATTGCACACTCAAACTCATTATAAGCCATTATACTAGCAAACACTGAATGAACTTAGTGGCATCCTAAACGTGGCTATTGGACTTCTGTATAGTCCCAGTAGTGCACAGATATTTGCAGCATGTCTGCCTGCATTGCACACTCCAACTCATTATAACTAAGCCATTATACTAGCAAACACTGAGTGAACCTAGTGGCATCATAAACGTGGCTGCTGGACTTCTGTATATTCCCAGTAGTGCACAGATATTTGCAGCACGTCTGCCTGCATTGCACACTCAAACTCATTCTTACTAAGCCATTATACTAGCAAACACTGAGTGAACCTAGTGGCATCCTAAACATGGCTATTGGACTTCTGTATAGTCCCAGTAGTGCACAGATATTTGCAGCACGTCTGCCTGCATTGCACACTCCAACTCATTATAACTAAGCCATTATACTAGCAAACACTGAGTGAACCCAGTGGCATCCTAAACGTGGCTGTTGGACTTCTGTATAGTCCCAGTAGTGCACAGATATTTGCAGCACGTCTGCCTGCATTGCACACTCCAACTCATTATAAGCCATTATACTAGAAAACACTGAGTGAACTTAGTGGCATCCTAAACGTGGCTATTGGACTTCTGTATAGTCCCAGTAGTGCACAGATATTTGCAGCACGTCTGCCTGCATTGCACACTCCAACTCATTATAACTAAGCCATTATACTAGCAAACACTGAGTGAACCTAGTGGCATCCTAAACGTGGCTGTTGGACTTCTGTATAGTCCCACTAGTGCACAGATATTTGCAGCACGTCTGCCTGCATTGCACACTCCAACTCATTATAACTAAGCCATTATACTAGCAATTTATGCTGCCAGTTTAAGGGCCGTAGTTGCATTATCAGGGATATTTATTCTTTATGATTCTACTGTTAATAAAGCTAGACCACCGCTGCAATCTACACCACCTCTCAATTTTTACTACCACATTTTCAGTGCACAATCTTGTCGCAATCAACATGAGTGGCAAAATGACAGATGCTGGTGGAAAGGGGAAGAGGCGTGGTGGAAAAGAAAAAAAAGGGTTTGTCCGTGGGGAAGGTGGCAAAGCTCCATTATCATCTGCTGAAGATAGACCATCTACCTGCAAAAGTAGGATGTCTACTACTTACCGTGGACAATCCGATGTGCTCCCTTTTTTACGGACACGAACAACAGGAACAAAGGTAGATGATGGCCAAAAAAGGAAAATGCTTGAATGGATCTCAAGTGGTCCAACAAGTGCCCTCTCAGCCACTTCAAGTACCGCATCCAAAAAACACCAGTCCTCTGAGTTGTCATCCCAATCAAACTTGCTTTCTCCCAGCTCTGAAGTCTCCATCAGCCCTGCACAGTATGGTGGAACTGAGATGGCTGAGTCTGCAGAGCTGTTCAGTCACACTATAGCCTGGGAATCAGAGGTATGCTCCCAAGCTACAGTGAGTACAGACCAGGTAATGGTCTGCAGTGATGCCCAGAACCTTTGTGACTCTGATTCAGGCCGTGAGGACCAAGTTTCTGAGCATAATGTTGACCCTTTGTCACAAACTGTAACACCTGTGGTTATAGACAATGAGGAACATACTGATGACGATGAGACGCAGATACCAGATTGGGATGACAACTTAAATATTCAGTCAGGGCAAGAAGAGGCTCGGTCTGAGGGGGAGGGGAGTGCAAACACAACAATTGATGATGAAGTTCTAGATCCCACCTACTGTCAACCCCCAGTCAGGCACTCGAGAAGGTCAACAGAGGCGGTGGAGGAGGATGCAACCGACGACGAAGTTACCTTGCGGCTTCCTGGACAGAGTCGGAGCACTGGTAGCACGTCTACAACTGCATCATTAGCCACCACTCTGTCTCTGAGCACTAGTCGGGGGGGCTCAGCAGGTCGCATGCCCTCTAAGCCTTGCCTAGCCTGGTCCTTTTTTGACATAGAAAAAGATCGCCCAAATTATGTGATGTGTAAAATTTGTCGTGATTCTGTTAGTAGAGGTCAAAACCTCAGCAGTTTGACAACTTCTTCCATGAATCGTCACATGAATAAATATCATAGGTCCCGGTGGGAAGCTCACCGTGCTGCAATGCGGCCTAGCGGAGCGAACCATCCATGGTCTGCCCCTTCCAGTGCATCCGCGCGCTCTTCATCTTCTAGGACTGTGGGGACAGCTGTCACACCTGGTTTTCCACGCACAACTTCCACCACTGTAACCGCAACAGGCAGTTTGCTTGGTAGGTCGTCAGTTGGTTTGGAAGAGGAAACAAGTGAGTGTGTACAGCTCTCTCAGACATCGATAGCACCAACGTTGGATGAAGGCAACATCATGTCTCCGCCTGCACTTTCCTCACAAACCTGCATTTTTCCAGGGACACCCTACTCAACACCGTCTACACACAGCAGCCAGATCTCTGTCCCTCAGATGTGGTCAAATAAAAGGCCATTTCCTGCGACCCATGACAAAGCTAAGAGGTTGACTCTATCCCTCTGTAAGCTCTTGGCTACCGAAATGCTGCCTTTCCGCCTAGTGGACACACAGGATTTTAGAGACCTTATGTCTGTCGCTGTGCCCCAGTACCAGATGCCTAGTCGCCACTACTTCTCTAAGAAAGGTGTGCCCGCGCTACACCAGCATGTCGCACACAACATCACCGCTTCCTTGAGAAACTCTGTGTGTGAACAGGTGCATTTCACCACCGATACTTGGACCAGTAAGCATGGACAGGGACGTTACATGTCGCTGACTGGGCACTGGGTAACTATGGTGATAGATGGTGAAGGGTCTGCTGCACAAGTCTTGCCGTCCCCACAACTTGTGTGTCAATCCTCTGTCTGTCCAAGTTCCGCCACTGCTTCTGCCTCCTCCACCTCATCTGTGTCCTCCACCTCCACCCCAAGCCTGCCTGGTCAGGCCACCAGCGTTCTCACTGCGCAGAAGGAATCACGCACCCCTCATTACTATGCTGGCAGCAGAGCACAACGTCATCAGGCGGTCTTTAGCTTGACATGTCTTGGGAATAGGAGTCACACAGCTGAGGAGTTGTGGTCAGCTCTGCGGTCCGAGTTTAATAAATGGTTGTCTCCACTCAACCTGCAGCCTGGTAAGGCCGTGTGCGACAATGCTGCAAACCTGGGTGCGGCCCTTCGCCTGGGCAAGGTGACACACGTACCTTGTATGGCTCACGTATTGAACCTTGTTGTCCAGCAATTTTTAACACACTATCCCGGCCTAGATGGCCTTCTGAACAGGGCACGAAAACTGTCTGCTCACTTCCGCCATTCAAGCGCCGCAGCTGAGCGACTTGCATCGCTCCAGAAGTCTTTCGGCCTGCCGGTTCATCGCCTGAAATGCGATGTGCCGACACGCTGGAATTCGACTCTCCACATGTTAAAGCGACTGTGGCAGCACCGCCGAGCCCTGGTGCAATACGTCATGACGTATAGCCTGGGCCAACGAGATGCAGAGGTGGGGAAGATCACCCTGATGGAGTGGTCTCAGATCAAGGATCTATGCACCCTTCTGCACAGTTTCGACATGGCGACGAATATGTTTAGCGCTGACAATGCCATTATCAGCATGACAATTCCAGTCATTTACATGCTGGAGCACACGCTAAACACTATTCGGAGTCAGGGGGTGGGACAACAGGAAAGGGAAGAACTACAGGAGGATTCATATGCGCAAGGGACAACAACATCACCAAGGTCCAGACGTTCATCATCACCAACGCAGCAGGCATGGGACCATGGGGGACAGGGATCAACAAGGGCGCATAGTAGCAGGCGAAATGTTGAGGAAGGTGTAGGAGAACATGAAGAAATGGAGGACGAACTGTCCATGGACATGGAAGACTCAGCGGATGAGGGAGACCTTGGTCAAATTTCAGTTGAAAGAGGTTGGGGGGAGATGTCAGAGGAAGAAAGAACGGGTAGCACCTCTATGCCACAAACACAGCGTGGACTTGGTCCGCATGGCTGCGCAAGACACATGAGTGCCTTCTTGTTGCAATACCTCCAACATGACCCTCGTATTGTCTAAATTAGAAGTGATGATGACTACTGGATTGCCACACTATTAGATCCCCGGTACAAGTCCAAATTTTGTGACATAATTCCAGCCATAGAAAGGGACGCACGTATGCAGGAGTATCAGCAGAAGCTGTTACTTGATCTTAGCTCGGCTTTTCCACCAAACAACCGTGCAGGTGCAGGGAGTGAATCTCCCAGTTGTAACTTGACAAACATGGGACGGTCTCGTCATCTTCAACAGTCTACCCGTTCCAGTAGGACTGTATCTGGTGCTGGTAACAGCAATTTTATGGAATCTTTTCATAATTTTTTTAGACCCTCCTTTGCAAGGCCACCAGAGACAACAAGTCTGACACATAGTCAACGGCTGGAGAGGATGATACAGGAGTATCTCCAAATGAACATCGATGCCATGACTTTGCAAATGGAGCCTTGCTCATTTTGGGCTTCAAATCTAAAAAAATGGCCAGAGCTCTCCAGTTACGCCTTGGAGATTTTGTCGTGTCCAGCTGCCAGCGTTGTCTCTGAACGTGTCTTCAGTGCTGCTGGGTGTGTGCTGACAGATAAGCGCACGCGTTGTGAGGCAGTGACAGGGGTAATATTTGAAGACCGCTATGTGTCCCCCAGAATGTGTCTGGAAACCCTCTGAGTTTGCTATAGCTATTACTGGGAGTATAGCACAAAGGGTAACAGGGAGACAGATCCCTCCTCCCAGTCCAGGTTTTGTAGCAATCCTCATGTCCGGCATTTTCGTTTAAATCATGAAGAGCACAGCAGGGTGTGTCTCAGTTGAGAGCCAGGCTTGGTGAAGCTAACACATGCTGTGTGAGCTGGGCTGGCTCTGTGTGGAGTGAACACAGGCCAAGAGTGTGAGCCTAGAAGAACCTTACACAGATCCCTGCGGTTAACGGGGTCCTAAGGTAACAAGACTTTTTGATGCAAAGAACTTGTCTATATGCACCGGCTGTGATCCGGAAGAGACTTTGACAGTGGGAAATTTGATCTATTTATGCTGCAACAATAAATAGACTGTTGATGTGAACACGCTGCTGCCTCACTGCCTCACGTTTTTGCCCAAGTAACGCTGCTACCTAACAACGTCTATCCAGTGACAATGTGGACAGACTAACGTTCATCAAAATGAACAAGTCATGGATCCACCAGGAATTTACTACCCCTGTGTCATCCTGGGGAGAGTAAATGCTTGTGGATTTGGAATGTGCTTGATGCAAATTTAGGTGTGAAGTGTACAACTAGGGCACAAGTGCTGCCACTGAATGGGTGGGTGTGTGTGGGGCCCAATTTTTGGAAAAAAGGGAGACTCCGCTTGGAGTAACCCTTGCTTACATTGTTTTTAAAAGAAGCCAAGATGAACAGAGCTGGGATCAGGAAAGACTTTGCTACCTACCCCGGTGTCATCCTGGGGACGGATAAGAATGGCGTATTTTTGAATGTGCTTGATTCAAATCTAGCTGTGAAGTGTACAACTGGGGCACAACTGCTGCCACTGAAGGGGTGGGTGTGTGTGGGGCACAATTTTTGGAAAAAAGGAAGACTCCGCTTGGAGCAACCCTTGCTTGCTGTGTTTTTAAAAGAAGCCAAGATGAACAGAGCTGGGATCAGGAAAAACTTTGCTACCTACCCCGGTGTCATCCTGGGGACGGTTAAAGGGGTTATCCGACATAACAAAAATGTTTGAGTTTAAGCTAATCTGTGCTGTATTGTCATATTAATCACCCCTACATTGTTATTTTTTGTTTTCTAACTTTTTTTCCTCTTGAATTATACCTTTATTCTGTGCAGCTTCTTGTTTACATTCAGCTCCAGCAAACATGACCACTTCCTGTGCAAAACCTCAGTCAGAGCTGTCACCACCCACCCCAGTGTCCAGCCCCACCCTGCACACACATTCCCTGTCAGTATATTCTGCCCCAGCACTGACCTCTCATCACTACATGGCAGGACACTACGCGGCAGATCACTACAGGGCAGGACGCTGCAGGGCAGCACATTACAGGACACTACAGGACAGGACACTACAGGGCAGCACATTACAGGACAGGACACTACAGGGCAGCACATTACAGGACACTACACTACAGGGCAGCACATTACAGGACACTACAAGGCAGCACATTACAGGACACTACAGGACAGATCACTACAGGGCAGCACATTACAGGACACTACAGGGCAGGACACTACAGGACAGGACACTACAGGACACTACAGGACAGGACACTACAGGGCAGCACATTACAGGACACTACAGGGCAGATCACTACAGGACAGGACACTACAGGGCAGCACATTACAGGACACTACAGGGCAGCACATTACAGGACACTACAGGACAGATCACTACAGGGCAGCACATTACAGGACACTACAGGACAGGACACTACAGGGCAGCACATTACAGGACACTACAGGACAGGACACTACAGGGCAGCACATTACAGGACACTACAGGACAGGACACTACAGGGCAGCACATTACAGGACACTACAGGACAGGACACTACAGGGCAGCACATTACAGGACACTACAGGACAGGACACTACAGGGCAGGACACTACAGGACACTATAGGGCAGCACACTACAGGGCACTACAGGGCAGCACATTACAGGACAGGACACTACAGGGCAGCACATTACAGGACACTACAGGGCAGCACATTACAGGACACTACAGGACAGATCACTACAGGGCAGCACATTACAGGACACTACAGGACAGGACACTACAGGGCAGCACATTACAGGACACTACAGGACAGGACACTACAGGGCAGCACATTACAGGACACTAGCTCATTACATGACACTATAGGACAGAACACTACAGGGCAGCACATTACAGGACACTACAGGACAGGACACTACAGGGCAGCACATTACAGGACACTACAGGGCAGCACATTACAGGACACTACAGGACAGGACACTACAGGACAGCACATTACAGGACAGCACATTACAGGACACTACAGGACACTACAGGGCAGCACACTACAGGGCACAACAGGGCAGGACACTACAGGGCAGCACATTACAGGACACTACAGGACAGGACACTACAGGGCAGCACATTACAGGACACTACAGGACAGGACACTACAGGGCAGCACATTACAGGACACTACAGGACAGGACACTACAGGGCAGCACATTACAGGACACTACAGGACAGGACACTACAGAGCAGGACACTACAGGACACTACAGGGCAGCACACTACAGGGCACTACAGGGCAGCACATTACAGGACAGGACACTACAGGGCAGCACATTACAGGACACTACAGGGCAGCACATTACAGGACACTACAGGACAGATCACTACAGGGCAGCACATTACAGGACACTACAGGACAGGACACTACAGGGCAGCACATTACAGGACACTACAGGACAGGACACTACAGGGCAGCACATTACAGGACACTACAGGACAGGACACTACAGGGCAGCACATTACAGGACAGGACACTACAGGACAGGACACTACAGGGCAGCACATTACAGGACACTACAGGACAGGACACTACAGGGCAGGACACTACAGGGCAGGACACTACAGGGCAGGACACTACAGGACACTACAGGGCAGCACACTACAGGGCACTACAGGGCAGCACATTACAGGACAGGACACTACAGGGCAGCACATTACAGGACACTACAGGACAGGACACTACAGGGCAGCACATAACAGGACACTACAGGGCAGCACATAACAGGACACTACAGGACAGGACACTACAGGGCAGGACACTACAGGGCAGGACACTACAGGGCAGCACATTACAGGACACTACAGGACAGGACACTACAGGACAGGACACTACAGGACACTACAGGGCAGCACACTACAGGGCAGGACACTACAGGGCAGGACACTACAGGGCAGCACATTACAGGACACTACAGGACAGGACACTACAGGGCAGCACATTATAGGACACTACAGGGCAGCACAGTACAGGACACTACAGGACAGGACACTACAGGGCAGCACATTACAGGACAGGACACTACAGGGCAGCACATTACAGGACACTACAGGACAGGACACTACAGGGTAGCACATTACAGGACACTACAGGACAGATCACTACAGGGCAGCACATTACAGGACACTACAGGACAGCACATTACAGGACACTACAGGACAGATCACTACAGTGCAGCACATTACAGGACACTACAGGACAGGACACTACAGGGCAGCACATTACAGAACACTACAGGACAGGACACTACAGGACAGCACATTACAGGACACTACAGGACAGGACACTACAGGGCAGCACATTACAGGACACTACAGGGCAGCACATTACAGGACACTACAGGACAGGACACTACAGGACAGGACACTACAGGGCAGGACACTACAGGACACTACAGGGCAGCACACTACAGGGCACTACAGGGCAGCACATTACAGGACAGGACACTACAGGGCAGCACATTACAGGACACTATAGGACAGATCACTACAGAGCAGCACATTACAGGACACTACAGGACAGATCACTACAGGGCAGCACATTACAGGACACTACAGGACAGGACACTACAGGGCAGCACATTACAGGACACTACAGGACAGGACACTACAGGGCAGCACATTACAGGACACTACAGGACAGGACACTACAGGGCAGCACATTACAGGACACTACAGGGCAGCACATTACAGAACACTACAGGACAGGATACTACAGGGCAGCACACTACAGGGCACTACAGGGCAGCACACTACAGGGCACTACAAGGCAGCACACTATAGGGCACTACAAGGCAGGACACTACAGGGCAGGACACTACAGGGCAGCACATTACAGGACAGGACACTACAGGGCAGCACATTACTGGACACTACAGGACAGGACACTACAGGGCAGCACATTTCAGGACACTACAGGACAGATCACTACAGTGCAGCACATTACAGGACACTACAGGACAGGACACTACAGAGCAGCACATTACAGAACACTACAGGACAGGACACTACAGGGCAGCACATTACAGGACACTACAGGACAGGGCACTACAGGGCAGCACATTACAGGACACTACAGGGCAGCACATTACAGGACACTACAGGGCAGGACACTACAGGACAGGACACTACAGGGCAGCACATTACAGGACACTACAGGGCAGCACATTACAGGACACTACAGGGCAGCACATTACAGGACACTACAGGACAGATCACTACAGGGCAGCACATTACAGGACACTACAGGACAGATCACTACAGGGCAGCACATTACAGGACACTACAGGACAGGACACTACAGGGCAGCACATTACAGGACACTACAGGACAGGACACTACAGGGCAGGATATTACAGGACACTACAGGACAGGACACTACAGGGCAGCACATTACAGGACACTACAGGGCAGCACATTACAGGACACTACAGGACAGGACACTACAGGGCAGGACACTACAGGGCAGGACACTACAGGACACTACAGGACAGGACACTACAGGGCACTACAGGGAAGCACATTACAGGACAGGACACTACAGGGCAGCACATTACAGGACACTACAGGGCAGCACATTACAGGACACTACAGGACAGATCACTACAGGGCAGCACATTACAGGACACTACAGGACAGGACACTACAGGGCAGCACATTACAGGACACTACAGGACAGGACACTACAGGGCAGCACATTACAGGACACTACAGGACAGGACACTACAGGGCAGCACATTACAGGACACTACAGGACAGGACACTACAGGACACTACAGGGCAGCACACTACAGGGCACTACAAGGCAGCACATTACAGGACAGGACACTACAGGGCAGCACTTTACAGGACACTACAGGGCAGCACATTACAGGACACTACAGGACAGATCACTACAGGGCAGCACATTACATGACATTATAGGACAGGACACTACAGGGCAGCACATTACAGGACACTACAGGACAGGACACTACAGGGCAGCACATTACAGGACAGGACACTACAGGGCAGCACATTACAGGACACTACAGGACAGGACACTACAGGACAGCACATTACAGGACACTACAGGACACTACAGGGCAGCACACTACAGGGCACAACAGGGCAGGACACTACAGGGCAGCACATTACAGGACACTACAGGACAGGACACTACAGGGCAGCACATTACAGGACAGGACACTACAGGGCAGCACATTACAGGACACTACAGGACAGGACACTACAGAGCAGGACACTACAGGACACTACAGGGCAGCACACTACAGGGCACTACAGGGCAGCACATTACAGGACAGGACACTACAGGGCAGCACATTACAGGACAGATCACTACAGGGCAGCACATTGCAGGACACTACACTACAGGGCAGCACATTACAGGACACTACAGGACAGGACACTACAGGGCAGCACATTACAGGACACTACAGGACAGGACACTACAGGGCAGCACATTACAGGACACTACAGGACAGGACACTACAGGGCAGCACATTACAGGACACTACAGGACAGGACACTACAGGGCAGGACACTACAGGGCAGGACACTACAGGGCAGCACACTACAGGGCAGCACACTACAGGGCAGGACACTACAGGACACTGCAGGACCGGACACTACAGGGCAGCACAGTACAGGACACTACAGGACAGGACACTACAGGGCAGCACATTACAGGACAGGACACTACAGGGCAGCACATTACAGGACACTACAGGACAAGACACTACAGGGCAGCACAGTACAGGACACTACAGGACAGGACACTACAGGGCAGCACATTACAGGGCAGGACACTGCAGGGCAGCGCACTACAGGACACTACAGGACAGGACACTACAGGGCAGCACACTACACGGCAGATCACTACAGGACACTACAGGGCAGGACACTACAGGGCAGGACACTACAGGGCACTACAGGGCAGGACACTACAGGGCAGAACACTACAGGGCAGCACACTACACGGCAGCGCACTGCACGGCAGGGCACTACAGGGCAGGGCACTACAGGGCAGGGCACTACAGGGCAGCGCACTACACTACAGCATTGCAAATAACAGCCCCACATCGGGCTCTGCACCCCACACCACATCGGGCTCTGCACCCCACACCACATCAGGCTCTGCACCGCATACACACACATCGGGCTGTGCACCGCATACACAAACATACATACACACACATCGGGCTGTGCACCACATACACATACACACACACACACACACACACACACCACCCCATAGGGAGTACATACTCACCCGTCATCGGTCCCCGCCGCTCCTGCACGTTTGCGCGCTGTCTGTGCTCTAGACATATCAGCACAGTGGTGACTTCACCGCTGTGCTGAAGATAGCTCAGACAGCGTGCAAGATGAGAAGCAGCGCTGCGCTGCTTCTCATCAGCACTTTCAAATGTACCGGCATCGGTGATCTGTGATGCCGGTACATTTGAATGTGTGATCCTGAGCAGGGGGGCCGGTGCTGGAGCAGACACCATGGCAGCTGCCGCCAGGTCACGGACCCCCACAGCAGTGCAGGGGGAGGTGCGGGGGAATGTGTGGGAGGGTGCAGGGAAGGGGAGCGGGGCTCATCGCACTGTACAGCCCAGCAGGGAGGCGACATGCTGTTTCCACATTTGCATGTCAACATGGCCCTGCCCATGTAGACATGAAATGACCGGAAGCAGCAAAATCGCGGCAGGAGCGGTCACATGACCGCTCTGAACCGGGGGAGAGGGGCTGACAGCAGGGCAGGTAAGTGGTCTCTATCTACTTACCTGCCCCAATGTAGCCCAATAGGGAAATAATAAAAAAAAGCAAATTAAGCCGGATAACCCCTTTAAGAATAGCGTATTTTTGAATGTGCTTGATGCAAATCTAGCTGTGAAGTGTACAACTAGGGCACAAGTGCTGCCACTGAATGGGTGGGTGGGTGTGTGTGGGGCACAATTTTTGGAAAAAAGGGAGACTCCGCTTGGAGTCACCTTGCGGTGTTTTACATGATTTTAGAAGGGCGTGCCATGCCTATATCTGTATCTCGTCCTCTTTTTCCTTGTCCAGCTCTTTTGTTTTCGCATGAGTATATGTCCTTGTCACTTTCCCATGTGTTTGTGTTGTGAGTTGTTTGTCACCTTTTGGACACCTTTGAGGGTGTTTTCTAGGTGTTTTTATGTGTTTGTGATTGCGTGCCATTGTTTCCTATGCAGTTCGAGTTCGGTTTGTCGAACGTTCGACGAACCGAACTCGAACGGGAGCTCCGTTCGGTGAACCGACCTCGAGCCGAACCGTGACCGGTTCGCTCATCTCTAGTTAGTATCATACTATGAAGAAAAAGACATGGATCGCACGTCCCAAAAATGCAATGATCTAAAGCCGCTAGGCAAAAAATTAAATAGAACATGAGGTTCTTTTGTTACCATTCTGATCAGATTGTATTAAGCCCACTGCCACGTCACGGCAAACCTCTTGAGTGGGTCCCTAACCTGACCTTTTTGTGCGGCACTGTGCACTGACCACCGCCGCAGCGACAAGGCGCCAGCAGGGCGGGCGACCTGGTGCCTCACAGCACCCATGCTGCAAGGCAAAGCCCCCAAGGCTCCAGGCCGCGCCGCCCCACTGACACCACACCACCACAACAGCAGCCACCACACAGCACCAGCACACAGTGAGAGGAGCTGTGCACTCACCTCCCACTGGCTCCCATATGTGAACTGGGAGCAAAAAGAAGGCTGACCCCTCTTGCAGTCTCCTGCTGATTAAAATCACCTGTGCCAAATGGGGAGAGTGCAGATCCAAGTAAAGAGGGGGATAGAATGATATATATCATACTATGAAGAAAAAGACATGGATCGCACATCTCAAAAATACAATGATCTAAAGCCGCTAGGCAAAAAATTAAATAGAACATGAGGTTCTTTTGTTACCATTCTGATCAGATTGTATTAAGCCCACTGCCACGTCACGGCAAACCTCTTGAGTGGGTCCCTAACCTGACCTTTTTGTGCGGCACTGTGCACTGACCACCGCCGCAGCGACAAGGCGCCAGCAGGGCGGGCGACCTGGTGCCTCACAGCACCCATGCTGCAAGGCAAAGCCCCCAAGGCTCCAGGCCGCGCCGCCCCACTGACACCACAACAGCAGCCACCACACAGCACCAGCACACAGTGAGAGGAGCTGTGCACTCACCTCCCACTGGCTCCCATATGTGAACTGGGAGCAAAAAGAAGGCTGACCCCTCTTGCAGTCTCCTGCTGATTAAAATCACCTGTGCCAAATGGGGAGAGTGCAGATCCAAGTAAAGAGGGGGATAGAATGATACATATCATACTATGAAGAAAAAGACATGGATCGCACATCCCAAAAATACAATGATCTAAAGCCGCTAGACAAAAAATTAAATAGAACATGAGGTTCTTTTGTTACCATTCTGATCAGATTGTATTAAGCCCACTGCCACGTCACGGCAAACCTCTTGAGTGGGTCCCTAACCTGACCTTTTTGTGCGGCACTGTGCACTGACCACCGCCGCAGCGACAAGGCACCAGCAGGATTTTTAATCAGCAGGAGACTGCAAGAGGGGTCAGCCTTCTTTTTGCTCCCAGTTCACATATGGGAGCCAGTGGGAGGTGAGTGCACAGCTCCTCTCACTGTGTGCTGGTGCTGTGTGGTGGCTGCTGTTGTGGTGGTGTGGTGTCAGTGAGGCGGCGCGGCCTGGAGCCTTGGGGGCTTTGCCTTGCAGCATGGGTGCTGTGAGGCACCAGGTCGCCCGCCTTGCTGGCGCTTTGTCGCTGCGGCGGTGGTCAGTGCACAGTGCCGCACAAAAAGGTCAGGTTAGGGACCCACTCAAGAGGTTTGCCGTGACGTGGCTGTGGGCTTAATACAATCTGATCAGAATGGTAACAAAAGAACCTCATGTTCTATTTAATTTTTTGCCTAGTGGCTTTAGATCATTGTATTTTTGGGATGTGCGATCCATGTCTTTTTCTTCATAGTATGATATATATCATTCTATCCCCCTCTTTACTTGGATCTGCACTCTCCCCATTTGGCACAGGTGATTTTAATCAGCAGGAGACTGCAAGAGGGGTCAGCCTTCTTTTTGCTCCCAGTTCACATATGGGAGCCAGTGGGAGGTGAGTGCACAGCTCCTCTCACTGTGTGCTGGTGCTGTGTGGTGGCTGCTGTTGTGGTGGTGTGGTGTCAGTGGGGCGGCGCGGCCTGGAGCCTTGGGGGCTTTGCCTTGCAGCATGGGTGCTGTGAGGCACCAGGTCGCCCGACTTGCTGGCGCTTTGTCGCTGCGGCGGTGGTCAGTGCACAGTGCCGCACAAAAAGGTCAGGTTAGGGACCCACTCAAGAGGTTTGCCGTGACGTGGCAGTGGGCTTAATACAATCTGATCAGAATGGTAACAAAAGAACCTCATGTTCTATTTAATTTTTTGCCTAGCGGCTTTAGATCATTGTATTTTTGGGATGTGCGATCCATGTCTTTTTCTTCATAGTATGATACATCTCTAGTTAGTACATCTTTATGTGGGATGTTAGAGTATAAGGGTTCCACATCCATGGTGGCTAAGATGGTACTCTCGGGTAGGGGACCTATTGTATATAGCTTTTTTAAAAGGTCAGTGGTCCTGTATATAGCTGGCTGTCTTCCTTACCAGTAGCTTAAGGACACTTTCTATCCTCCCAGAGATTTTTCAGTGAGTGTTCCCACTCCTGAGATGATTGGCCTCCCTGGGTTGCCTGGTTTTTGAATCTAGGGAAGCATATAGAAAATTCCCATCCTTGGATTCTCAGGTATTAGGTCCAGAAGGTTTTTGGAATCTGTACTGCCCTTGCAGTTTCTGGAGCAGACCCCTCAGATTTTGTAGTGTGTCATAAATCCTCTTGACAGGTCCAGTGCTGTGTGGACAGAGTTCATGTTTAATGTTTGACTTTATCCACACAGGACTCAACCTGTCAGGAGAATTTATGACCCACTACAAAACCTGAGGGGTCTTCTCCAGCGACTGCGAGGGCACCAGATCTCTGATCCTACATGGATCAGGGATGCTAAAACTTTCACACCACTAATCAAAGCTAATCAAGGATTCACTCTATAAACTCAGTGTTTGTTTATTTAAAGGTCCTTTTATTATGCCATCCCTCTGCTCTGTTTGTGTATATTTTTGTGTTTTCTCAGATGTTTAGTCATACCATGCCTGATGAAGAGACCTGAAAAGTCTAGAAAGTGTGCTTTGTAACATCTTTTTGTTTTATTTTAGTTAGCCATTAAAAGGTATCATAACTACAAAATTATAATTATGTTTCTCTCACTGAGAGCAATCAATCATTTTTCAACTGGCTAACACGGTGCCAAAACTTTTGTTCTTTTTCCATTAACAGAAATAAACACTGGAAATAGATCAGTCTGTTTGTAATGACTATATAATATATGTGTTTCCCTGTTTGTATTGAATTACTGAAGTAAATGAACTTTTTGAGGATATTCTAATTTATTGAGATTAATAACAATATTCTCTGAGCCGGCTTTCAGACCCACTGTATTGTGCCGACACCGCTGAACATGGCTGAGTCATGTTTATATCCAGCTTAGAGCACAACGCAGTAGTGGTTAGGGGCTGAATATGTCTGAATATAGCAGTACATATATCATAATAGTAAATAAGTGTATAATTTTACAAGTCTCTTATTTATTTCTAAGAGTACAATTTTTTATTGCATTTGTACCTTTTTGGTCTAGTTCTTGGTGATTTTCACCTGTATGAATTGCACCTTTGGCTGCTTTCACACATAAGTTTTTTGCAATCAGGCACAATCCGGTTTGTGCCTGATGCAACAGATCCATCTCCGATTGAGTAAAAACTGATGCGACGGATCCTGTAAAAAATGGATCAGTTTTTTTTGTTTTTTTTTTATGCTGTGAGAGAGCGCGAGAGACCCCATCATCACCACACTAACGCAGGCACTATCACCCCCTTCATCACCGCTCACGCAGGCACTACCGCACACATCATCTCCGCACACCCCTGCACTACCGCACGCATCATCTCCGCATACCCCTGCACTACCGCACGCACCATCACCCCCCCCAGCATTACCGCACGCATCATCACCGCACACGCAGGCACTACCCCGCACATCACCGCATACGCAGGGACTACCGCACGCACCATCTCCTCACACCCCTGCACTACCGCAAGCATCATCACCGCACACGCAGGCACTACCGCACGCATCATCACCGCACACGCAGGCACTACTGCACGCATCATCACCGCATGCGCAGGCACTACACCGCATGCATCATCATCGCACACGCAGGCACTACTGCACACATCATCACCGCACACGCCCCTGCATTACCTCAGTGATGTCCCCACTGACAGCGCGATTCACTTCAGTTGTTGCATGGAGCTGACACAGAGCGATCGTGTTCTACTGCCGCTCCTATCAGCTTCATGTAGCAGAGCTGAAAGCATCGTGGGACCTCTGTGGATTACGTCGGACCTGGAGGGGTATTTGGGGATTTTAATAAAATGGTGAAAAAGGGTGTTTTTTTGTCTTTTATTCCAAATAAAGTATTTTTTCGGGTGTATGTGTTTATTTACTTTCACTTACAGGTTAATCACTGGGGGTGTCTCATAGACGCCTGCCATGATTAACCCCGCTGTTACCCTGATTGCCACCGCACCAGGGCATTTCGGGATGAGCCGGGTAGAGTCCCAGGACTGTCGCATCTAATGGATGAGGCAATTCTGGGCGGCTGCTGGCTGATATTTTTAGGCTGGGGGGCTCCCCATAATGTGGAGCTCCCCATCCTGAGAATACCAGCCTTCAGCCGTGTGGCTTTATCTTGGCTGGTATCAAAATTGGAGGGAACCGCACGCCTGTTTTATTTAATTATTTATTTATTTATTTTACTGCACGATATAGACATGCCCACTGGAGGCTGTGATTGGTTGCAGTGAGAGAGCTGTCACTCAGCGTGGGGGCGTGTCTGACTGCAACAAATCATGGGCGCCAGTGGGCGGGAAAAACAGTCAATACGAGATTGAATAATGGGCGGCCGGCATTTTCAAATCAGGAGAAGCCGCCAGCAGTGTGACAGCTGTGCAGCGCCGCGCCCATGATCGGTGAGTGGGTGAGAGTGAGCAAATGAGTCAGTGAGTGAGTGCGTGAGTGAATGAGAGAGAGAGAGTGAGTGATTTTCTGACAAGCAATGACTTTATATCACTTCTGGGCATGCTCAGAAGTAAAAACCGGCGTGCATAGACTTTCATTATGCACCATGCAGCCCTATGCAATTTTTTGCCACTGGCAAAAAACTTTCATCTGTGCGGCCGCCGGAGTGACGATTTTTGCCGCAACCGTCAAAAACCGGATCAAACGCGAGCACATGCGGCACAATCCGGCGCTAATAAAATTCTGAGGAAAAACCGCACCCGGCGGCAAAAAAGAAAGGATGCGTTTTTTCTGCAAAGCGCCGGATTGTGCCTGATTGCAAAAAACTGATGTGTGAAAGCAGCCTTTCTTAAATCTATTTTATGTGTTTGTCTGTGTTATTTTGGGTACCATTTAGGGTGTCCACATGGTTTCAACTGATTCATCATTTGTAACTTTTTCGAAAGTTTCACAATTGTCACAAATGTTCTCCAGTCCTCCCTCTAGAGTAATTTTTTTGTGCGCCAAAAATTGTAACATCTTGTGCTCTTTTTATGCTAAAAAGTTGCAAAAAAAGGTAAAGATGATTTTTTTACTTTAGCCAAAATTGTTCTACTCCATTTCAACCCTCAGTGAGTCAAGCAAAAATACTTACACTGCTAGTCATTGAAGCATGTGAAGTTGATGCCATGTCTCGCAATGCACTGAGAAGGGAGGGTATCTGAGTTAGTAAGCTAGCAAAATGAACAGTTACTTACCTTCCATAAATGGAGACATACTGTATGACAAAAACAAACTCACTTGGGGTCCAGTGGATCCAATATGACTAATTAAAGAATAATGAATTTAGCTGAAAAATGACAATGAATATACCACAAGACAAAAAAAGAAAAGTTACATAAGAAAACACAAATGATGAATCGAGACTATAGTGTATTCTCTCCCTCCTGTAGTGCTTTGGAAAAATACAGTATACAATGGGACAGGTTATACAGCATAAGAAAGAGACAGAAGTGAAGAACAATTTATGAATGATGAGCCACAGCTTGTATAGTAAATTATTTTTGCAGTTGTGCCATAGTCTTTCCATTTTTTGGATGATGGATTGAACAATCCTTTGTGAGATGATCAGAACTTAGGCTATTTTTTTTTAGAACCTAACTCAGCTTTACGCTTTTCCACAACTTTACCATTTAGGCTAGGGTCACACAAGCGTATAAAAAGTGGCCCTATTCTCATCCAGAAAAGTGGGATGATTTTTTTTTTCTCACTTGTCATCCGTATGCAATCCATTTTTTACTCAGTAGCTACTAATCTTTTACAGAACCATTTACAATTTCCCATCCTACAGAATTGCAATGTGTCTGTCAAAATTGGATGTCATACTGCTAGTCTGATTTTTTTACTGTACCGATTTCGGAGGTAAATCAATCCATGTTGCAAATTTTTTCTCATGCCGAATACAGCTAAGAAAAAAAATTGCAGATCTGCACTTGCCTCATTGAATAACATTGGTCCAAATGCAATCCCTTTATATTATCGGCTTGTAGTCGTCCGATTTATATGCTAATGTGAGTGAGCCCTGACCTGTCTGGGGTGTTCCTTGGTTTTCCTAAATGCTGTTTGATCCCTAATGTTCTCTAACAAACCTCTGAGGCCCTTACAGAACAGCTGTAGTTATAATGAGAATAAATTACACAGGTGGACACAAATTGCTAATTAGATAGCTTCTGGAGGCAATTTGTCACTCGGGATTTTATTTAGGGGTATTAGGCTATGTCCGCACATTGCTTTTTACCTGCTTTTTACCTGCTTTTTTGCTGCTTTTTCAACTGCAGCGTTTAATGGCACAATGGTTGTGTTCTGCTTTTCAAGCAAAGTCCATGGGAATTTGGGTTTCTTGTCCGCACTATGCAGTTCAAACTGCAGCCTTTTTGTTGCAGAACTTTGGTCAAAAACTCAGCTTTGCAGTGCAAAACCCAAATGGCAAAAACAATTGACATGTCAATTGTTTTTGCCATTTGGGTTTTGCACAGCAAAGCTGAGTTTTTGACCAAAGTTCTGCAACAAAAAGGCTGCAGTTTGAACTGCATAGTGCGGACAAGAAACCCAAATTCCCATAGACTTTGCTTGAAAAGCAGAACACAACCATTGTGCCATTAAACGCTGCAGTTGAAAAAGCAGCAAAAAAGCAGGTAAAAAGCAGGTAAAAAGCAACGTGCGGACATAGCCTCAGACTAGAGAGGTTGCATACAAATGCAACTTTCAGATTTATATTTCTAAAATATTTAGAAAACCATGTATCATTTCCTTTACACTTCACAAATACTTGCTACTTTTTGTTGCTCCTTCATATATAAATAAAATAAATTTAAGTTTGTGTGTGTCATGTAAAAAATGTGGAAAAGTTCACGGGGTATGAATACTTTTTCAAGGCACTGTATACTGATAATACAGATCTGGATTTATGGTGTATTGTAGAATATGGAATTTCTCCATCTCAGAGTATAAAAACGCTCACTTTATTTATGATTTATTGAAGATGAAACTAAGATGCAATAATTTAAAGATGATTTATTTGAAAAGAAGCGTTGATATACAATATGATTTGTAGACAAGATTTAGAGATTTCATATGCTATGAGCTCTGGTTTCCTAACAAAAAAAACCTGCCTTAGTTTACAGTGAGTGTAAATGGCTGAAATGAATCATATCCTGCTGTTGCAAATTTCAGTTTGCTCTCTACCACACTTTGTTAGTTGCTATTTGTTTTGGTTTCAGAGACTGTTTGTGTCCTGGCTTAGGCAAAAGAAAAAGGCATGTCCCTTTCAGGCACAGTATGTGATCTTTCAACAGCTGAAACATTGAAAAAAGAGAGCGATGGTAAAGGAAAAGGCCAAGACTTGCCTATGCCACATTCCTCTTGAGGCACACCCAGCTGCAATCAACAGGCTTAGAAAACTTCACCGCTTCCCCCTGGTGGTAGAAAGTTTCTAAGTTACCATATTTATTCTTCATGCACAAAGTGGTAACTATATTAGACCTCATTCACACATCAGTTTTCCGTACAAGTTTTATCCATGATTTTCACTGATAGCATTTGTATTTATGATAGTCTATGAGGTAGTTTACATATTGCATATGCTGCTCAGACCGAGTGGTCCATGCAAAATCACAGAGGTATGACCAGTATCGATCTGTGTGCGTGATTGAGGCTCGACTCACACAAACGTATGAAAAAACGGTCCCATTCTCGTCCAGGAGAGTAGGACGATTTTTTCTCACTTGTCATCCGTGTGCTGTCCGTGTACAATCCATGTGCAATCTGTTTTTTTCTCAACAGCTGTTAGTCATTTACAGTCATATACAGGAGCAATTACAGTCATCTACAGGAACATTTACAGTGTTCTGTGCTACATGATAGAATTGTATTTAGAAAAATGGATGTCACTAGGATGCAGCGTCGGACTGGCTACCGGAGAAACTGCAGTAATACCAGGCCTGGCCACGGTTACCTGCACTGAACTCCGGAGCTGTCACCTGAGCTCTGGAGTGGAGCCTGGACTGAGTCGTGGGTTTGCAGGACTGAACTGTGAGCAACTGTGAGCACCGTCATGATTCCCCGGCTATCACCGTTCAGTCCATGACAGCTACGGACAAGCCGGGCTGCACTCCGCAGCTCAGGTGAGAGCTCTGGAGTTCAATTCAGGTAACCGCAGCCAGGACTGGTATTACCGGCGGTTTCCGGTAATACCAGTCCTGGCTGCGGTAACCTGCATTCAGCTGTGAACAGGCCGCACTTGCACTCCGGAGCTCAGCTGAGAGCTATGGAGTTCAGTGCAGGTAACCACGGCCAGGACTGGAATTACCGCAGTTCCTCCGGTAGCCAGTCCAACGCTGCTAAGATGGTTCGTGTGCCGTCTGTGTGACATCAGTCTTTTTCTCACACCGATTGACTTGTATTGGTGAGTCTTGGATGTTTTCTGGACACAATCGCAGCATAGTATCATAGTATCATAGTTTTTAAGGTTGAAGGGAGACTCTAAGTCCATCTAGTTCAACCCGTAGCCTAACATGTTGATCCAGAGGAAGGCAAAAAAAACCCCAATGTGGCAAACAAGTTCCAATGGGGAAAAAATTTCCTTCCTGACTCCACATCCGGCAATCAGACTAGTTCCCTGGATCAATACCCTGTCATAAAATCTAATATACATAACTGGTAATATTAAATTTTTCAAGAAAGGCGTCCAGGCTCTGCTTAAATGTTAGTAGTGAATCACTCATTACAACATCATGCGGCAGAGAGTTCCATAGTCTCACTGCTCGTACAGTAAAGAATCCTTGTCTGTGATTATGATTAAATCTTCTTTCCTCAAGACGTAGCGGATGCCTCCGTGTTCCAGTCGCAGGCCTAGGTGTATAAAGATCTTTGGAAAGGTCTCTGTACTGTCCCCTCATATATTTATACATTGTGATTAGATCCCCCCTAAGCCTTCGTTTTTCCAAACTAAATAACCCCAAGTTTAATAACCTGTCTTGGTATTGCAGCCCACCCATTCCTCTAATAATCTTGGTCGCTCTTCTCTGCACCCTCTCCAGTTCAGCTATGTCCTTCTTATATATCGGTGACCAGAATTGTACACAGTATTCTAAGTGCGGTCGCACTAGTGACTTGTACAGAGGTAGAACTATATTTTTTTCATGAACACTTATACCTCTTTTAATACATCCCATTATTTTATTAGCCCTGGCAGCAGCTGCCTGACACTGTCCACTAAAGTGAAGTTTACCATCCACCCATACACCCAAGTCTTTTTCTGTGTCTGTTTTACCCAGTGTTCTACAATTAAGTACATAATCATAAATGTTATTTCCTCTACCCAAGTGCATGACCTTACATTTATCTACATTAAACTTCAATTGCCACTTCTCAGCCCAATCCTCCAATTTACATAAATCTCCCTGTAATATAAAATTATCCTCCTCTGTATTGATTACCCTGCAGAGTTTAGTATCATCTGCAAATATTGAAATTCTACTCCGCATGCCCCCAACAAGGTCATTTATAAATATGTTGAAAAGAAGCGGGCCCAATACTGACCCCTGTGGTACCCCACTATGAACTGAGACCCAGTCCGAGTACGTACCATTAATAACCACCCTTTGTTTCCTATCACTTAGCCAGTTTTTAACCCAGTTACACAAATTTTCCCCTATCCCCATTATTCTCATTTTATGTACCAACCTTTTGTGTGGCACCGTATCAAAAGCTTTTGAAAAGTCCATATACACAACATCCACTGCATTTCCCTGGTCCAGGCTTGAACTTACCTCTTCATAGAAGCTGATCAAATTAGTTTGACAGGATCGATCCCTCATAAACCCATGTTGATGCTCTGTCATAAGGTTATTTTTCTTGAGATACTCCAGTATAGCATCTCTCAAGAAACCCTCAAGGATTTTACCAACCGTAGAGGTTAAACTTACCGGCCTATAATTTCCCGGCTCAGTTTTTGTCCCCTTTTTGAATATTGGCACCACATTTGCTATGCGCCAGTCCTGCGGTACCGACCCTGTTATTAAGGAATCTGAGAAGATTAAAAATAATGGTCTATCTATCACAGAACTCAATTCCTGTAGTACTCTGGGGTGTATGCCATCCGGGCCAGGAGATTTGTCAACCTTAGTGATTTCGAGGCGGCGGCGTACTTCCTGCTGGGTTAAGCAGGTAATATTCAAGGGTGAATTTATGGTATCACTGGTCATGTCATCTGCCATGGCATTTTCTTGTATAAAAACCGTAGAAAAAAAGTCATTCAGCAGGTTGGCTTTACCCTCATCCCCTTCCACTATTTCACCAAGACTATTTTTAAGGGGGCCAACACTATCGCTTTTCAGTTTTTTACTGTTTATGTAGTTAAGGAATATTTTAGGATTATTTTTACTTTCTCTCGCAATGAGTCTCTCTGTCTCACACTTAGCTAACTTAATTTGCTTTTTACATATTTTATTTAATTTTCTATAATTATATAATGCCTCATCACTACCTACCCTCTTTAATTCTTTTAAGGCTTTCTGTTTTTCTTTTATTGCTTCCCTTACAGCTCTATTTAGCCATAGGGGTTTCCTCCTATTTCTAGCATGTTTGTTCCCATAGGGTATATTTTCTGCACAAGCCCTATTCAGGATGCTCATAAAAGTCTCCCATTTGCTTTGTGTACTTTTATTACTTAGTACATCATCCCAGTTTATTGCACTAAGATCATCTCTCAACCGTTTAAAATTTGCTTTCCTGAAGTTTAGTGTCCTTGTAGCCCCTCTACTAGACATCTTACTAAAGAATACATGAAAACTTATTATTTTGTGATCACTATTCCCCAAGTAACCCCCAACTTGTATATTTGATATGCGGTCTGGCCTATTGGTTAGTACAAGGTCTAGTAGTGCTCCCCCTCTTGTGGGGTCCTGTACCATTTGTGAAAGGTAATTATCTTTCATTGTTATCAAAAATCTATTTCCTTTGCTGGAACTGCAAGTTTCTGTTCCCCAATTTATATCAGGATAGTTAAAGTCCCCCATAATAATTACCTCTCCGAGACTCGCTGCTTTATCAATTTGCTTTATGAGGAGATTCTCTACCTCTTCCATAATATTCGGCGTCTTATAACACACCCCTATCAGTATTTTATTATTCATTCTCCCCCCCCTTATCTCCACCCATAGGGACTCTACATTCTCAGTACCCTCACATATGTTGTCACGCAGGATGGGTTTTAAGGATGATTTTACATATAGACACACACCTCCCCCTCGCTTATTTGTACGGTCATTCCTGAATAGGCTATAACCCTGTAAATTAACAGCCCAGTCATAGCTCTCATCCAGCCATGTCTCTGATATCCCCACTATATCATAATTTTCTTCCAACAATATTAATTCTAATTCCTCCACCTTATTTGTGAGGCTTCGGGCATTAGTGTACATGCACGTTACGTATGACTCTGTACCTGTATTCCTGCTTACTGTATTAACTGTCCTAACCCTTCCCCCCGTATCACCCCCAATTTCATTACTTGTGCCCTGGTCACTATCTGCACTACATTCCCCTTCTATAAAGTGAATACCCTCGCCCTCCATTCCTAGTTTAAACACTCCTCCAACCTTCTAGCCTTTTTCTGCCCCAGCAGAGCTGCACCTTCCCCATTAAGATGCAGCCCATCCCTAGCATAGAATCTGTAGCCAACTGAAAAGTCGGCCCAATTCTCCAGGAACCCAAAACCCTCTTTCCTACACCAATTCCTGAGCCACCTGTTAACCTCCCTGATCTCTCTTTGCCTCTCTGGTGTGGCTCGTGGCACAGGTAGTATTTCCGAAAATACCACCTTTGAGGTCCATTCTTTAAGCTTACAACCTAATTCCCTGAAATCATCTTTAAGGACCTTCCACCTACCTCTAACTTTGTCATTTGTGCCAATGTGTACAATGACCGCTGGGTCCTCCCCAGCCCCTCCCAGTAATCTGTCAACCCGATCAGCGATGTGCCGAACTCGAGCGCCAGGAAGACAACACACTGTTCGGCGATCCCTGTCTTTGTGACAGATTGCCCTATCTGTCCCCCTAATAATTGAGTCCCCCACTACCAGTACCTGTCTTGCCTGCCCTGCACTCCTATTCCCCCCCTTACTGGAGCAGACACTCCTCTGGCGTTCAGAGGTCATGCCTTGCTGCAGCAATGCTACCCCTGTAATGACATCCCCCTCATCTGCCAAGTTTGCAAACCTATTGGGGTGTGTCAGTTCAGGACTAGCCTTCCTAGCACTTTTCCCTTTGCCTCCCTTTCTAACTGTCACCCAGCTACCTACCTCACCGTCCTGCCGCTCCCTACTACGATCCTCCCCCACATCTGACCCAGCAAGCTGCTGCTCAGTGAGCAGCAAACTCCTTTCCATATTGCTAATGCATCTCAGAGTTGCCAGCTGCTCATTTAGATCCAGTATCTGGGCTTCCAAATGTGCAACTTGCTCACATCTCGAACAACAGTATGCACCCTCGAACGGCTTTTCAAGGACTGCATACATGAGACAAGATGTACACTGGATCGCATTAGCAATAGTGGAGCACATTTTCTAATGGGGATAGCACTAAACAAATGTTAAGTAATTAAACAACTAAATACAAACAATTCTACTCACACTTACTTTTGCTCACACTTTGCTCACTCACGCTCACAATGAAGAAAACAGACTAAAATTCGCGCGCCGCGCGGTTTTCAGAAGTCTTCCTTCCAGCTGTAATGGCCAAAACCCGGTTCTCCTTGAGCTCGCGGTGACTCTTCACTTATCCCAGAAGGCACTGGGAATATGCAAATTATCCTCGCAAGACTCCTTCCCTGGCTTGTTGCGACTTTTCTAGCATGTTGCGACTTTTCTCGCATCCAGAATCTGGATGCAAGAAAACCTGACCATCTGCTCTGCCTTATTGACTAACATTGGTCCGAGTGCAATGAGTTATTTTTTCGCATTGCACTCGTCCGATTTATACACTCGTGTGAGCGTACCCTAACATTGATAATGCAAGTACAGGTCTATGGGTCTGTGAAAAAAATCGGATAGAAGGCAATCCGCATGCTGTCCCTTTTTTACAGATTGATAGAAGAAACTTTTTTTCCATATGAGAAAAACTGATGAAACGCTGACCCAACTCTGATTCATATTGGAGTTTTGACATGACACAAGTCAGATATTGATAATGTTTTTAACTTCAGTAGGTTAGGGACTGTCTCAGATGGGTACACCTTGACGAGGTGAGACAGCTTTTTACCTTTTTGCAAAAATGTATACACTAAGTACCCTGTTATTAAGCACTTGCAAATTATTTATTTATAGTCAGGGTATTTTTCATGCAATTTTTCTCTTTGTTTTTTTTCTAGTCTTAAGGCTGCAATTCACATGCTTAATGTTGCATGTATACTGAACATTGTTTCAGCTCAGGTTTTTGGTGTTTTTTGTGATGTATATACTGTAGACCCACCTGTCCTGTGATGTATATATGTAGTGACCAGAAAAGCTACTGCTAAGGTGATTCATATGCCATACAGTAAGTGTGTTCTGTGTAGAGATGAGCGATGTTCGAGGTTCGAGGGTCGCCAATTTCATGTTCGAGTGATTTTGGGGGGTGCTCGAGATCGAATTCGAACTCGAGCCTTTTGCTAAAAGCTCGACAGTTCGAGTTACGTTCGAGAACGGCTCGATCACCAAAAGCAGGGCTTTTTACAGCTACAGTGTGCAGGGAGCCATCGCTGGCAGCCTGCGGTAAGCTGGTAACCAAGATAAATATTGGGTATCCAAGCAAAGCGCTTTGCTTGGTAACCTGATATTTTACCATAGTTACGTGTGCAGGGAGCCGACACTTCCCCGCTGGGCTCCGCCCCCTCCTGCACTCTGCATGTACACACACACACTCACACTCACCTGTCCCCAGCCATGCAGTCCCCGGAACTGACGTCCTCAGTGCCACATGGCCCCACTAGGCTCCACCCACTTTGCACTCCGCCCCGTACACATGGCCCCACTAGGCTTCACCCACTTCGCACTCCGCCGCCCGCACACATGGCCCCGCTAGACTCCACCCACTTTGCACTCCGCCGCCCGCACACATGGCCCCGCTAGGCTCCACCCACTTTGCACTCCGCACACATTGCCCCGCTTAGCTCCACCCACCTCATACTTCACACACATTACCCCACTTGGCTCCACCCACCTGGCACTCTGCACACATTACCTCGCTTGGCTCCACCCACCTTGCACTCTGCACACATTACCCCGCTTGGCTCCACCCACCTCACACTCTGCACAAATTACCATGCTCTGCTTACCTGCGGTGATGAAATCCCGCCCTCCTGACCTCAGTGCTGTCACTGTCCTCCATGGCCGCTGCTTCACATTTCCTCTCGTTGTCGACCCGAGACTGTGACTAGTGGTGATGTCACAGGCTCCCGCAATACTTGGTTGTGAAGGCGGCGGTCTTTGAACTCAGTGACAGCTCTGCTATTAGAAGTGCAGGAGATCGTCACCGCAGGTAATGTACCTCGCTCCTGACAGCAGCACTTGTCATGCCCTGCAGTAACCTGGGCTGACCTATGGATGTTAGCTCAGGTCACTGCATTGCTCTCCGAGCCAATGGGTAACATTGTGTTCTTCATTGACTGGGACAGTGACTATGGTATGGATCGTCGTGGGATTACACATTACTTGGATTACAGCAGACATGAATTTGTTTTTCTTTCTAATAAATTGGTGAAAGAGGGAATATTTTGGGGAGTGTTTTTTCAAATAAAAATGTGTTTGTCATTTATTTTTTTTTTTTTTATTATTACTGACTGGGTTGGTGATGTCGGGTATCTGATAGACGCCTGACATCACGAACCCCAGGGCTTGATGCCAGGTGACATTACACATCTGGTATTAACCCCATATATTACCCCGTTTGCCACCACACCAGGGCACGGGACGAGCTGGGGCGAAGCACCAGGATTGGCACGTCTAATAGATGCGCCACTTCTGGGGCGGCTGCGGCCTGCTATTTTTAGGCTGGGGAGAGTCCAATAACCATGGACCTTCCCACCCGTAGAATACCAGACCACAGCTGTCCGCTTTACCTTGGCTGGTGATCCAATTTGGGGGGGACCCTACTTTTTTTTGTAATTATTATTATTTATAAAATAATTATAAAAAAAGAGCCTGGGGTGAGCTCCACATTGGATCCCCAACCACGGTAAAGCTGCCAGCTGTGGTTTTCAGGCTACAGCAGTCTGCTTTACCCTAGCTGGCTATCAAAAATGGGGGGACCCAACGTCATTTTTGTTTATAACTATTAAATAAAAAAAATGAATGGGCTTCCCTGTATTTTGATTGCCAGCCAAGGTAACGCCAGGCAGATGGGGGTGGCAACCCTTAGCTGTCTGCTTTAACTGCACTGAGAGTCAAAAATACCGCGGGGCGCTACGTAATTTTTTTTAATGATTTATTTTTACAGCACTGTCATGTCAGGCAATCAAAATACAGGGAAGCCCATTTTTTTTTAGTTATTTAAATAAATGATAAAAAAAAAATATATGGGCTCCCGCTGCATTTTTTGTATTGCTAGATAAGGGTAATCCAAGCAGCTGCTGGCTGCTAACCCCCACAGCTTGGTGTTACCTTCACTGTCAATGGAAAATCCAGGGAAGCATTTTTTATTTTTTTTTTCCCAAAAAACGAAAAAAAAAAAAATGACGTGAGCTTTGCCATATTTTTGTATGCTAGCCAGGTACAGGAGGCAGGTATGGGCCCCCAACCCCCAGCTGCCTTTTTGTACCCGGCTGGGAACTAAAAATATAGGGAACCCCTTTTTTTAATTATTTCATGAATTTCATGAAATAATTAAAAAAAAAAAACGATGTAGGCTTCGCCCCCTTTTTGTGTCCAGCCGGGTACAACTAGGCAGCTGGAAATTGGAATCCGCAGCACAGGTTAGCTCGAGGTTTCTGGGCACCTCTGCTGCAAATTGCAGTCCGCAGCCGCCCCAGAAAATGGCGCTCTCATAGAAGCGCCATCATCTGGCGCCGTATCCAACTCTTCCAGCTGCCCTGGTAACGGTGGCTCGCTGGGTAATTATGAGTTAATACTAGCTTTGTTTTACTAGCTAGTATTAAGCCAGAGATTCTTAATGTCAGGCAAGTTTGACCCGGCCATTAAGAATCTCAAATACAGTGGTACCTTGCTTAACGAGAACAATCCGTTCTGGGACTGTGCTTGTTAAACAAGGTACTCGTTCAGCAAAGCAAGATTTCCCATAGGAAATCATTGCAGTGCTGACGATCCATTCCACAACGGGTTAAATGTCCCATCCTGGTCCCCTATTCTGTCATTCCACACATGCACAAACACACACAAACATGTACAAACACACACAAACTCAGACAAACACACATGCACACGCACATACTACATGCTCACCTTACATTCCGCTCCATCGCCGGTCTCCTGGGATTTGCTGTTCACCAGTACGGGGCCGGGCCGTGTATCGCGTTTCCATAACGACGAGGCAGGAACTTCCCTGCTAGAGCGCTGACGTCAAGGCAGAGCTGTTTGCCTCTGATTGGCCAGCGCTCTGCCATTCAGCAGCGGTGACAGGAAGTTCCTCCCTCGTCGCTATGGAGGCAGAATCCCAGCGTGGAACGGAGTGGAGCGGCGCACTACAGCACCCAGGAGGCCGGCGATGAAACGTAAGGTACACTATGTTATATGCTCACCTTACCTTCCGTTCCACCGCCGGCCTCCTGGGTCTTGTAGTTCGCCGCGAGGACGTCGCGATGTACCCGGGAACTACAAGATCCATGAGACCGGCGGTGGAACGGAAGGTAAGGTGAGCATAATACTGTATGTGTGTGCATGCGTGTGTGTTTGTGTGTGTTTGTGCGTACATGTGTGTGCTTGTGTGGACTGCAAGTGCGGGTCAGAGTGCGCTGGATGGACGAAACCGGAAGTGTGTGAGGTGAGAATTTCGCTCGTAAAGCAAAGCTTTCTCGTAAAGCGGGTTACAAATTTACAGAAAGCTTTGCTTGTATAGCGAAAATCTCGTTATGTGGGTTACTCATTAAGCGAGGTACCACTGTAAATGGTTAAAAAAAGACACCACACAGAGAAAAAATACTTTAATAGAAATAAATACACAGACACATTAGAGACTCCATGTTTATTACTCCCTCTCACCCCACCACGATCCATGGTCTTCTGTCTTCTTTCTCCTTCAACCCATGCAGCTCTGCTACATCAGGCTTCACTGCATGGGAGAAAGACGCTGCTGCACCGTGCATAAATCACTCAGTGAGAGTGACCACAGGCTGCCGGCTGTTAGTGGTGACTTCACCGCTCACAGACGGGTTACCATAGCAACGGTTCTCCGATCACGTGATTCCCGGTGCCATTATTCATCGGCTGTGACAGCCAGTCCTTGCATGTGGGCTGACTCTGTAAAGAGCGCCCCATGCAGGAACGCCCCATGCAAGTCCGTGTGCCAGAGCATGTCGCCGGTACATGGAGATACACAAACAATCACCACGTACTGGAGAGATGCACTGACAGGACCTAGAACAGGACATGACATCTAGCCATGTGACCAGTCTGTAGCCAATGAGATAATAGACACGTGACTGGTCACATGGCTATTTTGACATTACGATAGGTCCTGTCATCACTGCTGGTTACCGGGAGGGCGCAGCGATTACCGATGGAAAAGCTGCGGGAGACAGAGTGCAGGATGCATCGCAGGCACCGGTAAGTGTTATTGCAATGTTTATTAACTGTATGTGTACATTTATAATGTGTTTTTATGTGTTTGTGATTGCCTCCCATTGTTTTCAATGGGCTTCGAGAGGTTTGTCGAACGGGGCACTCTAGGGGGGTGGCTCATCTCTAGTTTTGTGTTCTGTATGTCATTACATTGGTGACACCGGCTCCCCGCGTTGCCTTGGGAGGAGATAGATTATTTAGAACTATGCTGCCCTCTTCTGCCTTAGTTTGGCATTACCATTTGTTTTTCTGATTTGAAAAAAAATAAAATAAAAAATAGCTGTTGGTGGTTGAGCATAAGGAGTCAGTTTGAACTGGTTCCAGGCTGTGTGGTGTGAGGAGAAAAAAGAAAAGGCTCCTCAATGAGACATGCGGGGAGTTTAAATAGCACCTTATTCATTTTCTCCTTTTCCAGGTCTGACATGCCATTAGACTATAGGTAGAACATCTTTCAATGTCACACCTTCCACTACCTTCCTACTGTGACAACCTGGCCTATTAGATTGTCACAGGGTATTGTGCAATCTGCCCTTCTGCATGATATCCATCTCCTCCTTGGTTACGGGTCCCTGACCTTTGGTGTTGCTAAGAACAAGCTAATCAAAACCCTAGGAACACTCTGCACCACACCCACCTGACACACCAGTAGAGAGTATGAAGGGAATAGAGCTGGCCACTAGGGGGGGTTGGTTAAGGGGAGGTCAGAAGTGTTACGAGACAGACTGTGTAGTGTTGGAGGTGAAAATGTGAGGAGGACAGGAGCTGGGCTCCTCGTATACTAGGTGGCAGACGTTGGTCTATGCCTGGTGGGAGCTGGACTCCGGTCGCAGGGGATCGTGACAAGGGGCACGGACTGTCGAGGAGGACAGCCGGCGGCCTTGTGCCATCACCGGGCAGGGGCCAGGGCACGACTGGGTACATGGACCCCAGGCCAGGAAGTAGCTTCAGGCTTCCTGGTAATTAACCCGACGAGGACAGAGCCTTCAAGATCCGTTCTCCACCCACTCCAAAATCGGGGTACTAGCGCAACGAGGGGGATAGGACTTTCCCACTGCCTAGTCCAGAAAATCTCAAGCCTGAACCCTGAGAGCAAACTCACTCCATTAGCCATACGGATGAGAGGGACCCGTTCAGTTTCAAGCTGAAAGGGACCAACTACAGAAAGTGTGCCAAGGTTAAGGTCACAGGCTAACAATCAACACCAACGGGCACAGGATCCAGGCGTGCTCCCTCCCTGCTGCAGTGGCATCAAAAACTTTGTTTTACTACGGTTGTCCGCGTCAGCACTATTGGACTGAGTGAGTACGCAATTAAACCTTACCGGCCCGACGGCACCTCCCCAACGCCATCACTGAGTCCCGGGGCATCCCCCCTACCCGTGGAGGGGTTAAACACCTGGCTGCCCACACCATCACCACCCGGTACTCCCAGCGTGACCTCCGAGTCTGGGGTCCCCTCGAGCTGCCACAGATCCGGATCCGAGCAGCCCGGCTGCTGACACGGGGGTGGCACACCTCGAAAAATTTGGCGTTGTGAACAGGATCCGAGCAGGACTCACTTACCTGGTGATGGGCGCCTTGAAGCTGAAGACCGGGAGTCAAAATTCCTGTTCCCGCCAATTCGACCATTTTCTGCCATCTTTTCACGTCAAAACGCCATCTTCCCCATGAAAGCACACAAAGCAGAAGCCCCGCCCTTCGTCCTGCGTGTGAGACTGGAACCGGAAGTTCCCAGAGGGCAACAGCACGCGAAAGAGTGCTGAGTGAAAACAGATGGGGCGCACGAACATGTCGGCGCCAGACGATGGAAGCGTGGCGGCGCGGCCTCCACCCGACCAGGGTAAAACTGGCGTGGCGGGCGCTGCTCTGGCCGCAGGAGCGGCAGCACTGGGACCCGAGGAGGTAGTACCAATAATGCCCATCACCTTGCCCTATGTGCCGGGCGCCGCCTGGCTCCCGCAGTATGCTGTCCAGCCAGACGCGCAGCAGGGATTTAAGAGGAAAATATGCAACGTGCTTGATATGTATGACTAAGGGCGGCTTTGCACGTTGCGACATCGCAAGCCGATGCTGCGATGTCGCACGCGATAGTCCCCGCCCCCGTCGCAGGTACGATGTCGTGTGATAGCTGGCGTAGCGAAAATTATCGCTACGTCAGCTTCACACGCACTCACCTTCCCTGCGACCGTCTCTCTGGCCGGCGAGCCGCCGCCTTCCTAAGGGGGCGGGTCGTGCAGCATCATAGCGACGTCACACGGCAGGCCGCCAATAGCGGCGGAGGGGCGAAGATGAGCAGGATGTAAATATCCTGCCCACCTCCTTCCTTCCGCATATCCTACGGAAGCCGCGGTGACGCCGGTAGGAGATGTTCCTCGCTCCTGCGACTTCACACACAGCAATGTGTGCTGCCGCAGGAGCGAGGAACAACATCGGACCGTCGCATCAGCGTAATTATGGATTACACCGACGCTGCACCGATGATACGATTACGACGATTTTGCGCTCGTTAATCGTATCATCGAGGCTTTACACACTACGATGTCGCATGCGATGCCGGATGTGCGTCACTTTCAATTTGACCCCACCGACATCGCACCTGCGATGTCGTAGTGTGCAAAGCCCGCCTTAGGCTACATGCCCACGTGTGTGCGCTCTGCACTGCAGCACAAAGTCACTGCATGTGCGCTTCAGAGCGCAGCTAAAAAGCTCCGTTCTGAAACTTTGGTGACTGCAGAATTCCTGCAGAATTTGTGCACTCTGGATTCTGCCTCTCTCTATAAACAGAATGGAGACAGCATGCAGAGCGGACGAAAGAAGTGACATGTTGCTTTTTAGAACGCAGCGATTTGGCAGCATGCAAATCGCTGCGTTCTAAAACGCAACATGGGCATGGATTATGCACAATCTTCATAGATTGTGCAGGGGACGCAGGAAACATGCAGTTACGCTGCAGTGCAATACGCAGCGTAACTGCATGCAAATCTGCAACGTGGGCACATAGCCTTAAACGGACGGCAGCGGGCGTCTGTAGTAGTGATGGGCAGTCCGGCTCTTTTTGGTGATCCGGTTCCCTTGGCTCCGCTCACCAAAAAGAGCCGGCTCTTTCAGCTCGTTCTCGGCTCCTTATTAAATATGTGTTCACCCCAGGTGAACACATTTAAGATTATAGTAACGCCGCCAAATCCCCGCCCACCCGTGGCCAAACCCCACCCACTTATAAGGGGCCAATTATATTGCTGAGTAGGCGGAGTTTAGCCACGGTTGGGCGGGGTGTTGACGGCGAAAAGAGCATTTAGATATTTTAGTGGCTCACGCTAGTGATCCGGCTCCTGTCGTTCACAGCAGGGAGCCGGATCTTTAGCCTGCTTTCCACGTTGCAATTTCACATCCGATATCGTATGCGATTTGCAACACCCCCATCGTATGTGCGGCACGTTCAATTTGTTGAACGTGCCACACAAACTATTAACCCCCGTCACACGTACTTACCCTTCCATATGACCTCGCTGTAGGAGGCGAACGTCCACTTCCTGGAGTGGGAGGGACGTTCAGCGTCACAGCGATGTCCCGCGGCAGCCGGCCAATAGCAGTGGAGGGACGGAGATGAGCGGGACGTAAACATCCCGCCCACCTCCTTCCTTCCACATTGTCAGCCGGGAGCTGCAGGACGCAGGTAAGATCTGTTCATCGTTCCCGGGGTGTCACATACTGCGATGTGTGCTACCTCGGGAACATTGAACAACCTGCCGTTCAATTTTAGAGAAAGGTACGATGTGTATGCGATGAACGGATTTTCGTTCAATCGCAATCGCACGTACCTGTCACACCCTGCAATATACCTTACAATGCCGGATGTGCATCACTTATGACGTGACCCCGCCGACACATTGTAAGATATATTGCAACGTGTAAAGCGGGCTTTTGTGTCGGATCTATCGCGACTGACACATCCCTAGACTGTAGTGCTCGGGCAGCTAACTGGCGCTGCTGAATTAGAAGTGGAGACCTGGACTGAGGCGGATCGGGTTTCAGTACCCGCCATCTTCCAGAGGCTGGGAGCTGCCTTTGAGAACTGCATTGAAGCAGAGCTGAGGATGACGTTCTACAGCTGCAAACAACGGACCCAAGACAGCATTAGGGATTATGCCTTAAAGCTACAAGTGGTGCTGCGGACCCTGAAACTGACCAATGATATCAGAGAACCAGAGGGGAACAAGACGCTGGTGGAACAGTTCCTAGAAGGCTTAGAGTCAGTGGAGGACAGCAAGCAGCTCCGGCTGTGGGCCCTGGAACATCCTGCCTTAGACTTTGCAACTCTGAAAGAGCGGGCAATCAAGGCCCTGCAGCCTCCGGAAGTCCCTGACTCTCCACTCCTGTCCTGGCAAGCTGGAACGTCACCGATGCAGGTTAAGCCCCCTGTCCTGACCCTGCCAGAGCCCACTCCTTCAACCATGTCCGGGAGCGGAACAAGTGATCTATCTGCTCAAGTACAGCAACTGAGTAATGACGTCGCAAGAATTCTGGAGCAATGCAGCTCAAGTCGAGGACCCCCCAGTCGGGGGAAATCCAACTGGCTGACTGCCCGGAGGACGTCGCCAGAATGAGGAAGCAGACCTCGGCATATAAAAGTGACCGGTATGGACCACCTGTTTGTTATAAATGTAACAAGACTGGCCACTACGCTAAAAGCTGTCCTTTAAACGGGCAGCCCCTGGGGCCAAGGGCCAATCCCCAGGAATAAACTGCCAAGGCCCAGCTGACTAGAGAGAGCGGTATGTGGGGGGATGGCCCATCGTTTCCATCACCCTGGATGGGATCCTGACCTCAGCACTTCTCAATACCGGCTCCCAGGTAATGACTATTCCCTATGTACTATATAAGAAATTTTGGCTGGATGAAGAACTTACCCCACCAGACAGCCTTACCATCTATGCCGTAAACGGGTTACCTGTGACTCAAATCGGGTTCAAGGACATAACCATTAAGGTGGGCCGGGTAGAATTGCTGAGGCAAGGCCTCATAGTACTACAAAATGACCCTAGTGATCGGAACTCGATGATCATTTTAGGTACAAATGTCATTGAGAATTGTATGGGAGAAGTGTTGTTCTTGCTTCAACAGCTGTCCGAAACTGCAGGAGCAGGGCAACAGAGAGTCCTGCAACGTGAGATCCGAGCCCTCCTGCAGCTGCAACAGGTAAATATCTCTGGAGGTGAGATAGGTGTTGTACGGGTGATGGATGTGACCCCCCTTGTAGTGCCCCTACGAAGTGAAATGATGATATGGTGCAGGGCAGCTGTAGACTCCCGGGGACAGGATTACCAGGCAGTGGTAGAGCCCCTACCCTCAGAGCATTGGCCCACCGTGTTCACGGCCAGAGGGGTAGTTGATGTCCATAAGGGGAGAGTGCCCATGTGAGTGTTGAATTGTGGGGAGGAGGAAGTCACACTACCCAGATACGCCACCCTAGCCAAGCTGTTTGTAGTTAACACAGATGACATCCATGCAACAGGCTCCTCAGCTCAACCCAGTCAGTCTCTCAATGATAGCCCCCAGGACCCGGTAGAAAAGTGGTGTCAGGAACTACATGTGGGCACCGACTCTACGCCTGCACATAATAAACAAGGGGTCTACAGGGTGGTCAAGGAGTATGAGCAGGTCTTTAGTAAACACCGATTGGATTTTGGGCGGATTAAGGGGGTACAACATCACATACCCACAGGCACACACCCACCTATCAAGGAGAGGTGTAGGCCCATACCACCTTCCCATTACCAATGTGCTAAAGACAAGCTCAGAAGCATGAAGGAAGCTGAAGTAATTCTGACAGCTGCAGTCCCTGGGCAGCCCCATTGGTACTTGTGCGAAAAAAAGATGGTACCATAAGGATGTGCGTAGACTACCGCCAGATAAATAAAATCACCCACAAGGATGCCTGCCCTTTGCCCCGAATAGAGGAGTCGTTAGCCGCGCTGAAATCTGCTACTTACTTCTCCACTCTTGATCTCACTAGCGGGTACTGGCAGGTGGCTGTTGCCAAGGAAGACCGGGAGAAGACTGCGTTTGCTACCCCGATGGGCTTGTGTGAGTTCAACAGCATGCTGTTCGGGCTGTGCAACGCAGCGGTGACGTTCCAGAGGCTGATGGAGTGCTGACTGGGTCACTGCAATTTTGAAACAGTCCTACTGTATCTGGATGACGTCATTGTCTACTCCAAAACATACGAAGCATACCTGGAACACCTGGTCGAGATGTTTAATGCCCTGTCCAAATACGGCATGAAGCTCAAGCCATCCAAGTGTCACATACTAAAGCCGAAGGTACAGTACTTAGAGCATGTGGTGAGTGCCGAAGGTGTGGCCCCGGATCCCAAGAAAATCACAGTTATGCAGAACTGGCCAAGGCCCACCACCGTCAGGGAGGTGCGGCAGTTCTTGGGCCTGATGGGGTACTATCGGAGATTCGTCAAGGGGTACACCCAGATGGCGACCCCCTTGCAGGACCTCCTAGTAGGTCAGTCTGTACACGGCAAGTCCTCAGGGCCTCCGTTCCAATGGGGTAAGGAGCAAGAAGATTCCTTTGAAAGGATGAAGTCTGTCCTCACCGGGGACAAAATCCTGGCCTATCCCGATTACGATCTCCCGTTTGTGCTGTATGCGGATGCCAGTAATGTGGGGCTCAGAGCCATCCTGCCACAGGTGCAAAAGAGCAAGGAGAAGGTGATCGCCTATGCCAGTCGGAGGTTGAGATCCATGGAGAGGAGCCCGGAGAATTATAGCTCCTTCAAGCTGGAGTTCCTGACACTTGTGTAGGCTGTGACCGAAAGGTTCAAGCATTACCTTGCTGCTGCCAAGTTCACGGTATACATGGATTATAATCAGTTGACTCATCTGGATACCGCCAAGCTGGGAGCTTTGGAACAATGCTGGGTCGCCAGGTTGGCAAACTATGATTTTGTTATAAAATACAGGGTTGGTTGCAAGAATACCAACGCAGATGCGTTGTCCAGGATGCCCCATCTGTTTGATGATGGGAGGGACAGAGATGACCTGGAGGAAGTTAAACTGCCTGCGTTCCATAAGCCCCTAACCGAGGAGCGGCCTCGACCATATGCCCACCAGCAGGAAATGACCTGTGACCCGTTGCCCCACCATGGCTGGCAGGAAGCCCAGGACAGGGACCTTGCAATCAAGCAAGTCAAAGCATTGCTGGCCAGAGCTGATGCCCGACTTGAGCCAGGAGACCAGAAGAGGCCAGAAAATTATGGCAGGACCGGAGTCGGCTTTATCTTCACCAAGGCAAGCTGCATCGGAGCGTAACCAACCATAAGACCCACGAGAGGATCTGCCAGATCATGGTGCCCAGAGCGTACGTCCCAATAGTGCTGGAAGCATACCATGATGGTGTCGGGCACTTTGGTTGGAAGAAGCTGGAGATGTTGCTGAGAAGTCGCTTCTACTGTATTGGAATGAGAGACTCCATAGAAGCCTGGTGCAGAAATTGCGGACCCTGTGCCTTGAGACGGCAAGATGACACCAGTCAGCGCGCACCACTTCAGCCGATTGTCACCAAGCAGCCCCTAGAGATTGTGGCTCTTGACCATGTCAAGCTGACCCACAGCAGAAGTGGGTATACATACGCGCTTACCATGGTCGACCATTACTCATAGTTCCTGGTAGTGGTGCCCGTTAAAGATTTGACTGCCAGCACCGCGGCAAAAACATTTCAGGCACACTTCTGTAGGCCGCATGGGTACCCTAACCGAGTCCTGATGGATCAAGGCACTGCATTCGAAGCTGAAATCTTTCAGGAGTTCTTCAGTCTGTGTGGGTGCAAGAAGATACGCACCACACCCTATCATGCGCAGACGAATGGGATGTGCGAGAATATGAACCACCTGGTAATTAATCTGCTGAAAACCCTTCCCCTTGAGGTACGGAACCAGTGGCCTGAAAAGCTACCAGACTTGGTAGACATCTATAACAACATTCCGGTGGGATCCACCAAGTGTACCACAGCTTACCTGAAGAGAGGTCGGCCTGGAAGATTTCCAGTAGATCTGGAGATGGAGTTTGAATTGCCTGAGGCTTACGCACCTGGGGATTGGGACTCACGTCACCAAGCCCAATACAAGCAGATTCAGAAGTGTGTTGAAGAGAGTCTGAATCAGACACGGGAATGGCAGGAAAGAAACTTTAACAAGCACGCAAAAGCAGCCCCCTTCGCCCCTGGCGAGATAGTGTTAAAAAGAAAGAGGAAGCTGCACAAGTTAGATGATCAGTGGGAAAAGGAGCCGTATGTAGTACAGCTGTCCAACTTTGATAACCAAAAAACCTGCCTGATCAGCAAGGATCAAGGAAGGACTACAGCTACGGTATCCCGAGACCATCTGAAACAGTGCCCAGAACCAGGGCCAGTGCCAGCACCCGGCAAACCCGGTCAAATGCCGGGGCCCTGAGCTGCCGGGGGGCCCACTCGCGGTGGCAGAAGTGGCACACCGCTACTCAGGGGGGCCCGGTGGCCGTGCTGTCACCACCCCCCTCCGAGGATCGCGCTTTCAATTGTATCGGCATCGCAGGTGTCGATACAATTGAGAGCAATGATGAGAGAGTGAGCGGCGTGCTGCCTCTCTCATCATTCTCCCCGCTGTGACTGTCGGCGTTCTGACATCTCTGCAGCAGAGCACTGTGACGTCATCACTGCGCACCTGCTGAGAGGTCAGAGTGAGCGACAGCAATGGACGCGCCAAGGAGATCGGATCAGCGGGGGAACGAGGAGAAGTGAGTATTAATCACTGTATACTACATGAGGATGCCTACTGCTATCTGGCTCTGCACTGTGCTATATTCAGGCTGTGCTATATACAAGCTGTATGCTACATGAGGGTGCCTACTGCTATCTGGCTCTGCACTGTGCTATATTCAGGCTGTGCTATATACAAGCTGTATGCTACATGAGGGTACATATTGCTATCTGGCTCTGCACTGTGCTATATACAGGCTGTGCTATATACAAGATGTATACTACATGAGGGTGCCTAATGCTATCTGGCTCTACACTGTGCTGTCTGGGTCTGCACTGTACTATATAGGGCTGTGTACTACATGAGGATACCTAATGCTTTCTGGCTCTGCACTGTGGTATATAGGGGCTGTATACTACATGACGGTGCCTAATGCTATCTGACTCAGCAGTGTACTATATAGGGGCTCTGCACTTCATGAGGGTGCTTAATGCTATCTGGCTCTGCACTGTGGTATATAGGGGCTATATACTACATGAGGGTGCCTAATGCTATCTGGCTCTGCACTGTGGTATATAGGGGCTGAATACTACATGAGGGTGCCTAATGCTATCTGGGTCTGTATTGTGCTATATGTGGGCTGTATACTACATGAGGGTGCCTATTGCTATCTGGGTCTACATTGTGCTATATGTGGGCTGTATACTACATGAAGGGGCCTAATGCTATATGTGTCTGCATTGTGCTATATGTGGGCTGTATACTACATGAGGATGCCTAATGCTATCTGGCTCTGCACTGTGCTATATTCAGGCTGTGCTATATACAAGCTGTATGCTACATGAGGGTACATATTGCTATCTGGCTCTGCACTGTGCTATATACAGGCTGTGCTATATACAAGATGTATACTACATGAAGGTGCCTAATGCTATATGGGTCTGCATTGTGCTATATGGGGGCTGCATAGTGCATATGGGGGCTACATAATACTATATGGAGGACAATCGGGGCTTCATAACACAATATGGGGGCTGTATACTACTATACTCCCAGAGTTGTATGTCCCCTCCACCCAGGTGCTGTATACACCCTCAGAGCTGTATGTCCCCCCACCCCAGTGCTGTATACCCACCAGAGCTGTATGTCCCCCACCACCCCAGAGCTGTATACCCCCAAAGCTGCATGTCACCCCCCCACCTCACAGCTGTTTGTCCCCCCACCTCAGAGTCACTGCCCTCCTCTAGAGCTGTATGCCCGCCATTGCTGTATACCCATTTCCTCAGTAATATGTATTCCCCCCAGTAATGTGTATGTCCCCAGCCTCTCTTGTGATGTATATACAGCAGTGTTAGTGTGTTCTGTCTGTTAGGCAAGCCGGGAGGTGAATGAGGCTGTTGCTGGCTTCCCAATATTAGAAATATATATACAGGATAAATATATAAAAATAATGTGTGTGTGTGTGTGTGTGTGTGTGTGTGTGTGTATGATGTGTATCTATGTATGTCAGTGTATATGACTGTGTATACATTTATGTCTATTTATGTGTTTTTGTGAATTTCTCTTTAAATAAGTATGTGTACGTATGCCTGTATGTGTATGTATCTGTGCATGTCTATGTGTGGATGGGGCCCACTGAGACTCTTTCGCCCAGGGCCCACAAAAACCTGGAGCCAGCCCTGCCCAGAACCCTTAAGAGTGGCAGATGAGCATCAGCCCTAGACTCCAGTAGTGGAAGGAAGGAAAAGATTGAGTCATACTATCCTAGGTGATTTTCCGACAGATTGGCCTATGCAGAATGGAGCAGTAATAGTCCCTGTGTTAACATTCCCACAACCCGTGGAAGAACCAGAACAGGAAAGGCTTACTGACACTGCACTCACTCCAGCACCTAGAGTAGCGCCTATAACCTTGCCACGCACACGTAGGGTCCTACCAGCAACCCCTAGCACTGAGGGCGAGGAACCTGTAGAGAGTGTTGCCATGCCACCAGAAGAGGATGAGGGTCCAGAATTGAGAAGATCGACCCGTATTAACTTTGATCAGCCTCCACAGAGGTACAGAGAAGAGTAATTAAAAATTTAAATGCCAGTAGTTTAACGATGCCATAGAACCGTTAGGTATCGGTGTTTTCATTTGTTGTTTTCCACAGTTTGTTATTTTCCATATAGAAAATGTTAGCAAATAAGTGCATAATCAACCAGTTTAAATGAAAAGAGTGAAAGTTACCCGATTTACAAGAAAATTGCTACAGTGTGTACATCCGGTAAATGGACTCCGTTACATTTTATATATGAGTAAACATGGACCACAGTCATAGGACTGGCGTGACCAACACGAACTTGTGTATTGTATATAGTTGCACCTCCTGTGCCTACTAGAGTCGTCTAAAACAACACCCGGGACCTTAACCTGGTCACGGACCCACCATAGGTTTTCAGGGGTTCAGGTTGTTTGGATGGTGGGTTAATGAGATCCGGGACATTGGGACTGGACTGTCATGGGTAGAGGCTACAACGGAGCAGGTTGAGTCTCCGCCACCATTGAAACCGATGGCGTCCCATCGTTGAGGAGATTAACTCATAAAAAGGTTTAGTAATGCTTAAGAAAGAAAAGTGCCTCCCGAGCGTCGGATGAAAATGTTAATAAAAATGTTAACCCCTTTTCTACTTTTTCCACAGTTGTGAAAAAAAATTAAATAAACCTCTGTTGTCCTGTAGCTCGGGGACGAATTACGTTTAACCAAGGGGGAATGTGATGCCCTGGCCTATCAGGTTGTCACAGGGTATTTTGCAATCTGCCCTTCTGCTTGATATCCATCTCCTTCTTGGTTACGGATCCCTGACCTTTGGTGTTGCTAAGAACAAGCTAATCAAAACCCTAGGAACACTCTCACCACACCCACCAGCCACACCAATGGACACTCTGAAGGGAATAGGGCTGGCCACTAGGGGGGTGGTTAAGGGTGGTTAAGGGGAGGTCAGGAGTGTTAGGAGACAGACAGTGTAGTGTTGGAGGTGAAAGTGTGAGGAGGTCAGGAGCTGGGCTTATACTAGGTGACAGACGTTGGTCTGGGCCTGTTGGGAGCTGGACTCCGGTCGCAGGGGATCGTGACAAGAGGCACGGACTGTCGAGGAGGACAGCCGGCGGCCTTGTGCCATCACCGGGCAGGGGCCAGGGTATGACGAAGTACGTGGACCCCAGGCCAGGAAGTAGCTTCAGGCGTCCTGGTAATTAACCCGACGAGGACGGAGCCTTCAAGATCCGTTCTCCACCTGCTCCAAAATTGGGGTACTAGCGCAACGAGGGGGATAGGACTTTCCCACTGCCTAGTCCAGAAAATCCCAAGCGTGAACCCTGAGCGCAAGCTCACTCCGTTAGCCATACGGGTGAGCAGGACCCGTTCAGTTTCAAGTTGAAAGGGACCAACTACAGAAAGTGTGCTAAGGTTAAGGTCACAGGCTAACAAGCAACACCAACGGGCATGGGATCCAGGCGTGCTCCCTCCCTGCTGAAGTGGCATCAATAACTGGTTTACTACGGTTGTAAGCGTCAGCGTTATTGGACTGAGTGAGTACACAATTAAACCTTACTGGCCTGATGGCACCTCCCCAACGCCATCACTGAGTCCCGGGACATCCCCCTTACCCGTGGAGGGGTTAAACACCTGGCTGCCCACACCATCGCCACCGGGTTCTCCTAGCCGCAGCGGTAGTACTTTACACTTACCACACACCACGGGTGGCGTCACGAGCTTTCCACACTGTCCCCTGTACATATACCCACTTGATTCAAGTAGCTGCGTGACCCCCGGGTCCAGGGACCCCTCGAGCTGCCGCGGATCCGAGCAGCCCGGCTGTTGACGCTGGGGTGGCACACCAGCCTTCATGGCCCAGTCTCTGCCTTCCTAAGCTACCAGAGCACAGGAATACTTCCTGATTTGCTGAATTGTGGGCACATTCAGGACATTTTGGTAGTGGGTAACTTCAGTAAGCACTCCCCATTTTTCTAGACCCATCCTAGATGTTGTAGGGTCGGTCCGGGTGGTGGCTGAGGCCAGGGTTTGTAGTCAAGGCACCCACCCAATGCACTACACGAACAGGGTCTGGAGTGTGTGGTGGAGTCAGTTTGGTGTATTTACCTGAGGGCTGCGGGTTCAGTTCACAGGCTGCCTTTCCTTGTCCAGAGGAATTACAGAAACACTCCGGGCTGCTGAAAAAGACTAACTTTACTGTATACGGTTTTCATACACAAACATTCTTCTCCAGTGGAGAGGCACAAGTTCTTTACAGGCGTGGTTACACAGGGCAACATGGCTCTTCCCACAACGACTATATACAGAGTCCCACTGGCTACTAGGAGTGTACAGATACTCTACTCCGGATCTAAGTACGTGGCTTCTCCTGTGAAGATAGGCTACACTGGGTTTGTACGTGGCTTCTCCTGTGAAGAATCGGACCCTGGCAGTAACGGTGGCTGTCCAAAGACTAAGGCCCTTATCTTTTACTGCACTACTTAAGTCTGCCTGCTGACCACGGAGGCACTGTCGGATAAAACACTCAGGAACCACTTTGTAACAACCGGATTTCAGTCACCAACTTCTATCTTCCTCCAGCCCAAATCTTCTGCCTGTTTCATGTACATCACACCAGGGGTGGGATTCAGCCGGTTCTTTCCGGTTTGGGCGAACTGGTTGTTAAAATAGAAGCCAGTTCCCCGAACAGGCAAAAAACGGCTCCGGCGAACCAGTTCCCTGTAGTCATTTGTGTTAGTGTTAGCGAGTGACCTATGGCTCCCTGGTACTTAAGGACCCAGTACATCAAGGCGAAATCGTGGTGCCGGAGCCCCGGTGACTGCGATTGGTTTACAAAAACTGAAGATTCGAGGAGGGGACCCCTGTCTGACCTCAGGAGGGGTGATGTCTCCGACCTGGACCTATGGAGTTGTGATTGGCTGACGAACGCCGCTCAGCCAATCACAGCCACTGTAAGGTTTCAGCCATTGAAAATGGCTTAAACATTGAAATCCAGCCATGATCAGTGCAGCTATAGCACTGATCATTGACTGGAGCTGGGTGACCTCTGTTTGAACCTTCCCCAGCTCTGATTGGAGAGACCGGCCTTGTGACCGATCTCTCCAATCTCGATGGATCTGGGGCCGGTGACTGCTCCCCTCAGCTTCACTCCGTCCGTGGAAGCTGTGGAGAGAGATCCCTTTGCGTGCCCCATCGGTAAGTTATATCCACTGCCCTCGATCAGCCGCTGCTGCCCCCTTTCAGCCGCCACCGCAGTCACTGCCCCCGATCCGCCGCCACCTTCCTCCATTTTCTGCCCCCTTCCATCTGCCACCGCTCTCTCCCATCAGCCACTGCCTCCCTCCCTTGATCTGCTGCCCGCACTCTCCCTTCCTCTTCATCTGTTGCCCCCTCTCCCACTTCTCACCTCTGTTGTCTCCTCCATCTGCTACCTCCTTCATCTGCTGGTCTTTCATCTGCTGCCTCCTACATCTGCTATGATCCTGCTGCGTAGATCCATCCTGTAAGGTAGTTATCCCCAATTTCATATCTCACTCCCCTTCCACCCTTCCCACTCTCCCCCCCTTACTCCATCGCTCCTGCATCTGTTGCACCCTCTCCCATCCTCCGCCGCTCCTCCATCCGCTGCGCCCTCTCCCATCCTCTGCCGCTACTCCATCTGCTGCGCCCTCTCCCATCCTCCATCACTCCTCCATCCCCTGCACCCTCTCCCATCCTCTGCTGCAGCTCCATCGACTGCGCCCTCTTCCATCCTCCAACCGCTCCGCCTTGTGCCACCCTCTCCCAGCCGCCGCTGCCCTCTCACATCCATTGCTGCTCCACCCATCTGCTGCTCTCCTTCATCTGCTGCTGCCCCCAATCTGCTGCCTCATCGATCTGCCTCCACCTCTCCTGTGAGCCTGCTGCTGTTCTGATCCATCCCGTAAGTATTGTTCGTGTCTCTTTTCTAATTATTCCCACTCCCTCTCCACCCCCACACCCCCTCGCCTGCTTCCCGCCAAGCGCTGATCAGGCGGATTGGCTGATCAGGTACATAATTGCTTGAGTTTTTGCTTTTTTTTGTGCACCCCAAATAAAAAAAAAAAAAAAAAGACAAAACTTGAACAATTAGGTACCTGATCAGCAAGCGTCCTGCAGCTGTACTCGAATTTGAACAGGACTTCTTTTTTTCATCCCACCTAGTCCCCCCCTTCCTTTTTCCAGCACATCCGTACGTACATCCTGATTTTTTTCTTAAGCCATGGGGGGTCTACTTTCCAAAATGGGGTCACATATGGCGGAGCTCCACTGTTTCGGCACATCAGGGGCTCTCCAAATGCACCATGGTGCGGCTAACGATTCCAGCTAATTTTCCATTCAAAAAGTCAAATGACGCTCCTTCCCTGCTGCGCACCCAAACTGTGTTTTTTCCCCACATATGAGGTATTTTAGGGTCCATATAATCCTGCTACCTTGTTAAAATGCAATATTTGAGGCTAAATTAACATTTTTGTTGCAAAAAGTAAAATGTTCATGTTTTCCTTCCACATTGCTTTAGTTCCTGTTAAGCAACTGAAGGGTTAATAACCTTGAATGTGATTTTGAGTAGCCTGAGGGGTGCTGTTTTTGGAATGTTGACACTTTTGGGTATTTTGTGTCATGTAGACCTCTCAAAATCACTCCAAATGTGTAGTCTCTAAAAAAAAAAAGTGGCTTTGTAAATTTTGTTATAAAAATGAAAAAATGCTCGTAAACTTTGAACCCCTATAACTCCCTTATATTTTTTTTCCCCCAAAATTGTGCTGATATAAAGTAGACATGTGGGAAATGTTATTTATTAATTTTAAATTGCATAATTTTCAATATTTTTGCCAAATTTCCGATTTTTTTTTTCACAAATAAATGCAAAAAATATTGTCCTAAATTTACTACTAACATGAAGCCCAATATTTCACGAAAAAATATTCTTAGAATCACTGGGATCCGTAGAAGCGTTCCAGAGTTATAACCTCATAAAATGGGTGTGGTTACAGAATGGGTGTGGTTTTCAAATGGGCGGGGTTGACAGAGAACCTGTTGTTAAAAATTTGAATCCCACCCCTGCATCACACCGCTCTTTCTGCTCTGCTACTTGCTTCTCTCCATCTTTAACACTTACTAACTATATCCAGGAAATCCTACCTCCTATATCTTCCTAAACTGTGGTCCGGGCTTCCAGCATTAACCCTTGAAGTCCTGCCACTATACCCTCTACCTCAACTCCTTTCTAGCATATGGAGAGTCCAGTGCCATCTAGTGGTAGCTGGCAGGACTGTGCCATAATTCACAGGAACGCTTACATCTAAGGCTAGGTTCACATTTCCATTGTTTTTCATCAGTCACATGCATTGGTTGATGCTTGTGACTGATGCGTTGTACAACGGATGACAAGAATAAGAATTCATGTCAGACTCCATTGTAAAATGTGAGAGAGAGAATGATCAGCTGATCGTTCACAATAGCCGGCCGCCGGCTTTTGAGAGCGAACAGATGATCTCCCAGCGGCCGGCTAATGAGAGTGATCAGCTGATCGCTCTCATTAGCCGGCCGCCGCCGTGTGATCAGTTGATCGCTCACAGCAGCCGGCCACCGGGTGATCAGCTGATCGCTCACAGCAGCCAGCCTCCGGTTGATCAGCTGATCGCTCACAGAAGCCGGCTGCCGGACGATCAGCTGATCGTTCGGCTGCCGAGAGAGAGAGTATGCGCAGCGGAATCAAAAGTATTCCGCTGCTCAAAAAATGCTACATGCTGCGTTACTGCCACCCGACGGTCATTCGTTCCACGACTGATCAGTCGAGCGGAGGATGCAACGCAGCATCATCAGTCACAATCCGCCACTCATACAAGTATATGGGAACAACGGAATCCGCCAAACGGATTCCGTTGTTTACCAGAGCCGCGGATTGTGACTGATACAAATTGACGGAAATGTGAACCTAGCCTAATACACTAAAATACATAAAAGGCACTGTACAATCAGCAGATAAAATACACTTTCACAATACAACATCCGGCATCTTCAGATGGGGCGTACTTCCCCATAGCAGTCGCGTGGCCTGCCTCTATTGACGGTACGCCACTGGGTACTATCCGTTGGAAACCGTCCTACAATGTTATGGGAGGGTTGACAGATGTGCTGTGAATCCTGCTCTGTGATGAGGTACAACACTCAATGAAAGCTGCATTTCTATGAATCTCTGCCTCCAGCAGCTTCACCCTCCCCTATCCCCCATTTTCTGGCTAGACCTCTGTACACAGCATGTAACTTGATCTCTGCAATTCAGAGATAGTGAGCAATGTAGGAAACTGGGGGGTAAATGAAGGGAGAGTGAGGAAAAGGATATATATTCTCTAAAAATCATATTGTTCAAACTTATCTTGGCATAGGCTGTTTATATTGTTTTACATATTTTCATAGTTGTAAGTGCAAAACAACTAAATGGACCGAAGTGCTCAATTGTTCACATGACAGACACCGGCGCACATCATTTACTTGAATAGTGTTTGGTTTCTGCCACAATATTATGTATAGGGTAAAACATAGTGGCATAATCTACTGTTTTGTCCAGTATTTTTTAGCCTTTCTTTAAAATTGAGTTTCCAATGCAGATGTGAGCAGAGCCTTAAGGCCACTTTACACGCTGCGATATCGGTACCGATATCGCTAGCGTGCGTTCCCGCCCCCATCGGTTGTGCAACACTGGCAAATCGCAGCCCGTCTCGCACAACATCGCCCGGACCCGTAACACGTACTTACCTGCCTAGCGACATCGCTGTGATCGGCGAACCGCCTCCTTTCTAAGGGGGCGGTCTGTGCAGCGTCACAGCAACGTCACTAAGCGGCTGCCTAATAGAAGCGGAGGGGCGGAGATGAGCGGGACGAAACATCCCGCCCACCTCCTTCCTTCCGCATAGCGGCCGGTGGCAGGTAAGGAGAGGTTCCTCGTTCCTGCGGCGTCACACATAGCTGTCCCATAACCCCACTGGTAACTTTTTGATTGAATTGGGTGGTATCTTGGACGCGGCTTTGTGCAAGGGAATTATAACCAAAAAGATCTACGATGGCCTATACACCAAATTTCCTGTCACACCCACCTTTTATCTGCTGCCCAAGATACATAAGAACCCCCGTTGTCCCCCAGGGCGTCCCATTGTCTCTGGCATAGGAGGGCTTTGCGATCCGATATGCAAATTCATTGAATATTATTTACATCCATTAGTCGAGACGCTCCCCTCCTATGTCAGAGACACTTCAGACGTCCTGAGGCGGATTGACGGATTGTATCTTGATCAGGGCTCTATCTTGGTGGCAGCAGATGTGGAGTCTTTATACTCCTGTATCCAACATAGTGATGGGTTAGTGGCAACGAAATTTTTCCTACGAATGAGCCGCTGGGAGATACCTATCCAGGACCTGGTTTTGGAGCTCCTTGAGTTCATCCTGACACGTAATTTCTTTTTGTTCAAGGATCGGTTCTTCCTCCAGAAACGCGGCACTGCAATGGGCGCGGCGTGCGCGCCGTCGTACGCAAATCTCTTTCTTGGTTATTGGGAGAGGGAGATTTTCGTCGACGGCGCCTACGCCGCTTCCCATCTGCAGTGCTGGTTACGTTACATAGATGATGTTTTGTTGATCTGGGGGGGAACCGACCTTGAACTAAACTCCTTTTTTTCTGTTTTGAATTCTAATAATCGTAATGTCAGGATGACCTTTAGGAGCGACAAAGAGACCATGGATTTCTTGGACATCAAACTCGTTGTCCAACTGGATAGGTCTATTCACACGGATGTTTTCCGGAAGGAAACATCGGTGAATAGCCTATTACACGCATCCTCTTCACATCTATCCTCAACAATTAGGGCGATCCCCGTTGGACAATTCCTGAGGATTAAGAGGATATGTTCCTCCGACCAACTATTTGATGCACAGGCTAGAGATCTCTCCCAGCGTTTCAGGAATAGGGGGTATAGTGCACGTAGTATCAAACAGGGGTATTCCAGAGCCAAGGCCGCCTCCAGACATAAGTTGCTATCCACCTCGTATAAAACCAAATCAAGCTCTGGACCAATTCGGTTTATTTCTACCTTTAGTAACCAGTGGGGGGGGATAAGACAGGTTTTAGAGAAGCACTGGTCAATACTCAAAACCGAACCAACATTAGCCAAAGCCCTTCCTGATTATCCTCTCATGACAGCAAGAAGAGGCAAAAACTTGCGTGATATTTTGGTACATAGCCACTTTGTACATCGGGACACCCTACCCTTTAACATTGGGAAACCGAAATGGGGGTGTTTCCCGTGTGGCTCATGTATCTCATGCGATAATATTGAAAGGGCTTTCTCTTTCTCATCGGTGGATGGGACAAGGGAATTTACCATCAGACATTACATCTCTTGCAATACTGATCATGTTATCTACCTTGCCAGATGTGGCTGTAATCTACTATACGTGGGCTTAACCACTCGCCAATTCCGTGTACGCACACGTGAGCACGTTAGGGCCATTATTGCGGCAAGAGAAGTTGATGACTTGCAGTCTCTGAGGACTATTCCTCGACATTACAAGTTGCATCATGATTGCGATCCTGCATCCCTTAGAGTACGGGCCATAGATAGGCTTCAGCTGGGCTCAAGGGGCGGCAATTACCAAAAAGCATTGTCGCGCCTTGAGTGCAGATGGATTGTCACCCTTGGGACAATGGCACCTGGGGGACTGAACGAGAAATTATCATTTGCCCCTTTTTTATGATCTATGAGGTTTGTTTGATCTGGTCTTCTATTGAGCATGCTTCATCAGGATTTGGATTTTAGTGGTATGCCTCGGTGTCCTTTTTAAAACATTTTATTAATGTTGGTGTGTTGTCTTTTGTCTCTCTGTGTTGATTTATTCACAGGCTTTGATCTCGGCACTCTATATATTCTCCGCCCTATGGATATTTCTGTCCGGAGGTTCCACATGTATTTCTGTTCCTCCTGTCTTCTTGGGATCCCCCCTGGACATACCTCTTTGGAGTTACAAGTGACGGTTTCACACCCGTCGCCCTGTCCTTGCCTTAATGGTTAGGACTGTCCAAGATGGAGAAGATAGTCCCTATTTTGGAGAAAGTGATCGCGGCCGGACTTTTGATTCTGGCTGATGGAACTCCGGACATATGGAGGACTTTGCCAGTGTACGATTGGCATCTTAACATAGCATTACTTTGCTATGTTTTGGAGGGAAGAAATAACATCTTGTGCCTTTATTGCGGATCATGGACTTAATGGGGGTGGGGGGAGTTCTTTGCTCTTTGTCGTGTTTTAAAAAAAAGTTTTTTCTCCCACTATGCTGATCACCTGCAGTATTGGCAGCTGTATGATGCGTGCTATATGTTAGATGTTACATGTTTTATCTCATATGCAGGTGCTCTATGTATGGAGGGATGATGGTCCCGTCTTTCCCCATTTTTGACCACTCTATCTATACTATTGGTAACTATATGGATAGTTCTAGTAGATGTCATGTGTTGTATTACAAGGACATCTGCTATGTACAGGGATGGACGGTTTGCTTATGAGCATGCTTCCCCTGCTTATTCCTATTGAATCCACGTATGGCACAGACCTTCTCTCTTTGAAAGGAGATTTGCCCTCTTTCTTGCCCTTTATATCCATGGCCGCTGCAGTGGTACGCGCGTGCGGCGTCACTCCCACCATGCCAGCGTCGGCCGGCCTCCACACGGCGTGACGCGCGCATCCTGTGTGACGACACGGGAAGTGCGCGCGTCACTTCCGGGAGTGCCCGATGACGCGGTCTCTGGCCGGAGTCCCGCCCTACGCGCGTCCAATGGCTGCTTAGCGGCCCGGGCAGCGGGATATTTAAAGACAGAAGTGTGCCTGAACCACACCACGTCACGGCCCCCCGAAGAAGTTATCGAAACGTGCGCGTCGGGGCACGTTTTCCTCGGTCCCGGCTACCTATGGGTGAGTGCTTTGAGGGGATTGTTTTCAGCCTATGTGTACCCCTCCTCTGGGCTGGCTTCCTCCCTTACATTGGGTGTTTTTTGGCCCTTCGGAGTGATGAGTGACCAAGTGTGATTATACCTGTCACTTTAGATAGTGTTCCTATGCCTCGAACGTTGTATATGATTTGTGTAAAGGCATTAATAGGTTATATTGGTCCTCCTAATAACTCTGTTAGGTCCTCCAACCATGAGGTTATGGATATATTGCACTTCCCATATGGTCTGGTGATCTGTTATCATCTGTGATTCTGCCTTAGCCTGATCAATGTTTACTATTTCTCTTTAAATGTATTTTATACTACTTCCTTTGCTATGCACTAAAGTGAATAAATATTTTTGATAATTTTGCAAAGGTTGGTATATTGATTATTGACTTGACCTATGACTGCGTTACCCCTGTTCCTCTTTGTGTGTACACATAGCGATGTGTGCTGCTGCAGGAGCGACGAACTACTTCGTACCTGCAGCTCCTACTATATTTGAGAATGGACCCCCATGTCGCCAATGAGCGATTTTGCACGTTTTTGCGACGATGCAAAATCGCTCATAGGTTTCACTCGCAACGGCATCGCTAATGCGGCCGGATGTGCATCACAAATTCCGTGACCCCAACGACTTCACATTAGCGATGTCGCAGCTTGTGCAGCCCCCTTTAGGCTATGTTCACACAGGGCATTTTTGCAGCTTTATTTTTCTTTCCTGACCAAAACCTGATCTTGTCACAGGATGTCTCCTGGCAGTCATCTGCAGTTTTGGTGAAGTATTTGTGGCATTTTTTGTGGCATTTTTACAACGTTTTTTTGCACTTCTATGATGTCCAGAATAGCAGGGGTTCAAAAGTGCTGGGCTGTGCCGGGATTGACATAGATCCGGCACTCGGGTAGTTAAAAGAAAAAAAAAAGGTAAAGCAAGTGCCCTATACCAGTCTCCGGGGTCGCTGTACCTGCTCGGTAGATGCTAGAGTGTATGAACTCCTTCCAGGTGTGATGTCATTCAATATACCCCTATCACATGGGGGGGCAGGTGGGGGAAGCATGATTGTAGTGGAAGGGAGAAAGCATCGCCAAGCTCACTAACCCAGCTGGTCACACCCACTGACCTGAAAGGAGCTCATACATTCTAGACTCAACCATACCTACTCCCACGGCCTCTCCTACTTCCAGAGCTGCTCATTAGCCTTATGCGTATTCACTGCTTTCCCCCCCACTGGAGTCTGTGATTGGTTGCAGTCAGAAGCTCCCTCAGCCTGTGTGACAGTGTCTGACTGCAACCAAACACAGACCCGGTCTGCCGGTCTATCGTACAGTAAAAAATAAATAAATTAAATTTGACGTAGTGTCCCCCCATATTATGATACCCAGAACAGATAAAGCCTTTAGCTACAGGCTACAGCCCCCAGCTGTGTGCTTATCTTTGGTGTGTATCAAAATAAGAGGGATCCCATGGTGTTTTTTAAATTATTGCCATAAATAATTAAAAAAAACAAACCAGCGTGCGGTCCCCCAAAATTTGATACACAGCCATGATAAAGCCCATAGCTGGGAGATGGTATTCTCAGGCTGGGGAGACCCAGCCTAAAAATAACAGCGTGCAGCCGCCCAGGATTGTCGCATCCATTAGATGCCACAATCCCAGCACTTTACCCTGGTGCAGTGGCAATCGGAGTAATATCAGGGATTAATCGTAGCTCTTATCTGAGACTAAGGGGTGCTTCACACACAGCGAGCTCGCTGCCGAGATCGCTGCTGAGTCACGTTTTTTGTGACGCAGCAGTGACCTCATTAGCGATCTCGCTGTGTGTGACACTGAGCAGCGATCTGGCCCCTGCTGCGAGATCGCTGCTCGTTACACACAGCCCTGGTTCGTTTTCTTCAAAGGCGCTCTCCCACTGTGACACACAGATCGCTGTGTGTGACAGCGAGAGAGCGACAAATGAAGCGAGCAGGGAGCAGGAGCCGGCGTCTGACAGCTGAGGTAAGCTGTATCCAAGATAAACATCGGGTAACCAAGGTGGTTACCCGATATTTACCTTAGTTACCAGCCTCCGCAGCTCTCACGCTGTCTGTGCTGCCGGCTCCGGCTCTCTGCACATGTAGCTGCATTACACATCGCTTATTACTCACAGCAAGTTGGGCTGCAGTGTGTACATCGCCCTGGCCAAAAACTGATGCTCTAGCAGGATACAGCTAAACCCCCACTAAGTGAAGGCATCACAGGTGCAGGAGAAGCAGATCACACACACACCTTCATGGAATGGAGGGGAGGTGACTGCTAGATGATAAAACTGCACACAAGTGACTTGCATAGAGCGCTGTTCACATGCAGATGACACAGTCACAAACCCGCAGCCTATTAGGTAACGCCCTTCTATTAGATCAGGCGGGCTGCCAAGCCGTACTCCACTGTATATCATGCACGGACAGACACTCTACAATGCAAGGCCCAACAGAAAGGGGCCTGGCTGTATCCTGTACAAACAAAAAAATATGAGGTTTTTGTTGGTATTTATGGCCATAAAACGTAAGCCTACACCCTCGTCAAGGGACCTCATGTCTGTAGGTCCCTACACTAAATATAAAAAAGCAACAATAAGAGGATAATGTCCTCCAAAAATCAAGTATTACTCACAGCAAGTTGGGCTGCAGTGTGTACATCGCCCTGGCCAAAAACTGATGCTCTAGCAGGATACAGCTAAACCCCCACTAAGTGAAGGCATCACAGGTGCAGGAGAAGCAGATCACACACACACCTTCATGGAATGGAGGGGAGGTGACTGCTAGATGATAAAACTGCACACAAGTGACTTGCATAGAGCGCTGTTCACATGCAGATGACACAGTCACAAACCCGCAGCCTATTAGGTAACGCCCTTCTATTAGATCAGGCGGGCTGCCAAGCCGTACTCCACTGTATATCATGCACGGACAGACACTCTACAATGCAAGGCCCAACAGAAAGGGGCCTGGCTGTATCCTGTACAAACAAAAAAATATGAGGTTTTTGTTGGTATTTATGGCCATAAAACGTAAGCCTACACCCTCGTCAAGGGACCTCATGTCTGTAGGTCCCTACACTAAATATAAAAAAGCAACAATAAGAGGATAATGTCCTCCAAAAATCAAGTATTACTCACAGCAAGTTGGGCTGCAGTGTGTACATCGCCCTGGCCAAAAACTGATGCTCTAGCAGGATACAGCTAAACCCCCACTAAGTGAAGGCATCACAGGTGCAGGAGAAGCAGATCACACACACACCTTCATGGAATGGAGGGGAGGTGACTGCTAGATGATAAAACTGCACACAAGTGACTTGCATAGAGCGCTGTTCACATGCAGATGACACAGTCACAAACCCGCAGCCTATTAGGTAACGCCCTTCTATTAGATCAGGCGGGCTGCCAAGCCGTACTCCACTGTATATCATGCACGGACAGACACTCTACAATGCAAGGCCCAACAGAAAGGGGCCTGGCTGTATCCTGTACAAACAAAAAAATATGAGGTTTTTGTTGGTATTTATGGCCATAAAACGTAAGCCTACACCCTCGTCAAGGGACCTCATGTCTGTAGGTCCCTACACTAAATATAAAAAAGCAACAATAAGAGGATAATGTCCTCCAAAAATCAAGTATTACTCACAGCAAGTTGGGCTGCAGTGTGTACATCGCCCTGGCCAAAAACTGATGCTCTAGCAGGATACAGCTAAACCCCCACTAAGTGAAGGCATCACAGGTGCAGGAGAAGCAGATCACACACACACCTTCATGGAATGGAGGGGAGGTGACTGCTAGATGATAAAACTGCACACAAGTGACTTGCATAGAGCGCTGTTCACATGCAGATGACACAGTCACAAACCCGCAGCCTATTAGGTAACGCCCTTCTATTAGATCAGGCGGGCTGCCAAGCCGTACTCCACTGTATATCATGCACGGACAGACACTCTACAATGCAAGGCCCAACAGAAAGGGGCCTGGCTGTATCCTGTACAAACAAAAAAATATGAGGTTTTTGTTGGTATTTATGGCCATAAAACGTAAGCCTACACCCTCGTCAAGGGACCTCATGTCTGTAGGTCCCTACACTAAATATAAAAAAGCAACAATAAGAGGATAATGTCCTCCAAAAATCAAGTATTACTCACAGCAAGTTGGGCTGCAGTGTGTACATCGCCCTGGCCAAAAACTGATGCTCTAGCAGGATACAGCTAAACCCCCACTAAGTGAAGGCATCACAGGTGCAGGAGAAGCAGATCACACACACACCTTCATGGAATGGAGGGGAGGTGACTGCTAGATGATAAAACTGCACACAAGTGACTTGCATAGAGCGCTGTTCACATGCAGATGACACAGTCACAAACCCGCAGCCTATTAGGTAACGCCCTTCTATTAGATCAGGCGGGCTGCCAAGCCGTACTCCACTGTATATCATGCACGGACAGACACTCTACAATGCAAGGCCCAACAGAAAGGGGCCTGGCTGTATCCTGTACAAACAAAAAAATATGAGGTTTTTGTTGGTATTTATGGCCATAAAACGTAAGCCTACACCCTCGTCAAGGGACCTCATGTCTGTAGGTCCCTACACTAAATATAAAAAAGCAACAATAAGAGGATAATGTCCTCCAAAAATCAAGTATTACTCACAGCAAGTTGGGCTGCAGTGTGTACATCGCCCTGGCCAAAAACTGATGCTCTAGCAGGATACAGCTAAACCCCCACTAAGTGAAGGCATCACAGGTGCAGGAGAAGCAGATCACACACACACCTTCATGGAATGGAGGGGAGGTGACTGCTAGATGATAAAACTGCACACAAGTGACTTGCATAGAGCGCTGTTCACATGCAGATGACACAGTCACAAACCCGCAGCCTATTAGGTAACGCCCTTCTATTAGATCAGGCGGGCTGCCAAGCCGTACTCCACTGTATATCATGCACGGACAGACACTCTACAATGCAAGGCCCAACAGAAAGGGGCCTGGCTGTATCCTGTACAAACAAAAAAATATGAGGTTTTTGTTGGTATTTATGGCCATAAAACGTAAGCCTACACCCTCGTCAAGGGACCTCATGTCTGTAGGTCCCTACACTAAATATAAAAAAGCAACAATAAGAGGATAATGTCCTCCAAAAATCAAGTATTACTCACAGCAAGTTGGGCTGCAGTGTGTACATCGCCCTGGCCAAAAACTGATGCTCTAGCAGGATACAGCTAAACCCCCACTAAGTGAAGGCATCACAGGTGCAGGAGAAGCAGATCACACACACACCTTCATGGAATGGAGGGGAGGTGACTGCTAGATGATAAAACTGCACACAAGTGACTTGCATAGAGCGCTGTTCACATGCAGATGACACAGTCACAAACCCGCAGCCTATTAGGTAACGCCCTTCTTGCTGTGAGTAATACTTGATTTTTGGAGGACATTATCCTCTTATTGTTGCTTTTTTATATTTATATATGCATTACACATCGGGTTAATTAACCCGATGTGTACTGTAGCTAGGAGAGCAAAGCTAAGCGGTGTGCGCTGGTAACTAATGTAAACATCGGGTAACCATACCCGATGTTTACCTTAGTTACCAGTGTCCGCAGCTTCCAGACGCCGGCTCCGTGCAAGCGCAGGGTCGCTTGCACGTCGCTGCTGGCTGGGGGCTGGTCACTGGTCGCTGGTGAGATCTGCCTGTTTGAGAGCTCACCAGCGACCATGTAGCGATGCAGCAGCGATCCTGACCAGGTCAGATCGCTGGTCGGATCGCTGCTGCATCGCTAAAGTGTGAAGGCACCCTAAGCCCTAGATTGTTAATGGCAAGTGTCTATGAGACCCCTATCACCAATCTGTAATAAGTGAAAACAAATAAACACGAACACCCAAAAAAATCCTTTATTTGAAATAAAATACAAAAACACCCTGTTTCACCACTTTATTAACCTCATAATCACACCCCTGCAGGTCCAACGTAATCCACACAAGGTCCCAAGACGATTCAACTCTGCTACATCTGAAGATCACAGCGAGCGGTCATGGAACAGGACTGTCCGATGTGAGCTTCAGAGAATGAATGAGCCGCGTGATCACTGGTCACTTCACTCAGGTGATTTTCGGTTACAGCTGGAGATACTATGACCGTAAATAGCCTGAAAGAGGTTACTGCATAACGCACGGCTCATTTATTCTCTGTACAATAGACTCACAGACCGGGTCTGTGATTGATTGCCGTCAGACGCGACACAGGCTGGGGGTACGTCTGACTGCAACCAATCACAGATGAAAGCAGTCAATATGTAATGAAGGTAATGAGTGACCTGGGAAGTGAAGTAGGGGCCGCAGCAGCATACAACCAATGCCGGTGATTCAGTATATATAGCGCGCCTGCTCCAATCCCCCTATCCTTTCCACCACCATTTTTAAATGCCGGCCAGATAACCTGGATCAATTCTAGGCCGGAACCGGATTTTTTATTAACCCGGTTAGACCCCCCCAATCCAAGGTATCTGCGAGTCCATCTGTCACTAGGTTAAACAAACGTAGCAAAAGGAACTGACTTGTTCATTCTTTTCATAACGCAGCAAAACCGGAGTTGGTTCACAAAACCGTCAAGAAAAAATCCTGACGTGTTTATGTGTGTGTGCATGAGATTTCAGAAATCTGATAGACTTTGCTGGGACTGTAAAAAGGAGCGTTTTATTAGCATGGATTTGCATAAAACCAAGGAAAATCCGTAGCTAAAAAACCCTGCAAAAATGCTCAGTTGTGAACTTAACCTAATACTATCAGATAGCATATTCTACAACTGTAAGCTAATTTCTATTTATTTATATTTATATTTCATTTAGCTCCTTACTTACAACCATCATATGAAACTAACCAGACTTCATCAAAATCATCTCTGTGGAAAAAAAAGAAGAATGAAGTGTTTCCTGCATCACATAGTCTGTTTACAATGGGTGAGACAATCTACATATGGAAATAAAAAAAATCAAACATTGGTTATGCCTACTTATCCTTAGGAGGATACTGTATGTACCTTTATCCAGTGTGTATAAATTTATACAGTTTTAGGCAGTTGTGGAAAACACACTGCAAAGTAGAACGCTTTTAAAACCAGAATTGTTAATAGTATATATTTGTCAATGAACAAAATGCAAGGTTAATAAACAAAAAAAAGCTCTAGATCAAATTAAATTTTCCTATGATTCTTCAAGCTACAATTTCTTACAGTTTGTGAAGGAGCTTGGCAGGGAGGTTGTTCTAAACATCTTGGAGAACTAACAACAGATCTTCTGTGGATGTAGGCTTAGGGCGGCGTCACACGGTACGATCTATCGTGCAATCGCACGAGCGATCGTACCCGCCCCCGTCGTTTGTGCGTCAAGGGCAATTAGTTGCCCGTGGTGCACAAAGTGGTTAACCCCTTGTCACACGCACTTACCTCCCGGACAACGTCACTGTGGGCAGCGAACATCCTCTCCCTGAAGGGGGAGGGACGTTCGGCATCACAGCAACGTCACACAGCGGCCGCCCAATAGAAGCGGAGGGGCGGAGATGAGCGGGACGTAACATCCCACCCACCTCCTTCCTTCCGCATTGCCGGCGGGACGCAGGTAAGCTGTGCTCGTCGTTCCCGGGGTGTCACACGGAGCGATGTGTGCTGCCTCGGGAACGATGAACAACCGGATCACAGAAGGAGGACCGACATTTTGAAAATGAACAACGTATCAACGAGCAACGGTAACGTGAGTATTTTTGCTCGTTCACAGTTGCTCGTAGCTGTCACACGCTACGATATGTCTAACGATGCCGGATGTGCGTCACGGAATCCCTGACCCAGACGACATATCGCCCGATATATCGTAGCGTGTGACGCCAGCGTTACACAAGATCTCCTGCTTTGCACTGAGTAGCTGCAACAGCCCAAAATAGATGTCTGCAAATGGAATTTTTGGTTTGGCTTCTTATCCTAAGTCATGGGGCAAGGCTCAATAAAGGGTCAATATTTAGTTATAGGATTGGAACATTCAAAAGATGTTGCCAGAGATCAAATTTTCTATTCAATTTTGTATTCCGACACAGACTCAATGATGCTGATATCAAGGCTCTGTGGAAGTCATTATGACCACGTCAGGATATTTTGTTCTTCTTTCATGTCACAGGTCAAACAGCATGGCAAGACAGAACACCGCAACATGGCACAAGGTAGTTTTACTATATCAACAAGGTTTCTCCAAGTCAAAGATTTCAAAGCAGGGTTTCAAGGTGTGCTATTCAAGCTTTTCTGAAAAATAACTAAGAAATGGTCAACACTGAGCACCTTAGATGCAGTTATTAGGCAAGTAAACCTAGTGCAGCAGATGAAAAATATATCATACTTACCTCCCTTCGAAACTGGAATTGTCCAGCAGTGCCATCAGCTCAGAACTGAGGCCAACAAATGCAACCAAGTACACCCATCTGCTGTTTAAAGAAGTCTGACCAAGAGTGGTCATAATGGCAGAATTCAGGCCAAGAAGGCATGCCTTCAAAATGGAAACAAAGCGCAACAACTCACCGGTGCAGGAAAACATAGGGGCTGGGGTTCATAAAATGGCAGCAAGTGCTTTTTGGTGATGAGTAACCGTGTTAAATATTTGGCTGAAGTAAAATTCAACTTATTCACAGTTTGGGTGGAGAGCAACAATGACGGTCTCCAGGCAATAGTTCAGCTTGATAGAGGTACCTTGCAAATTTTTGCCTGTATTTTAACGAAGGGAGTTGAGGATTTGTTAAGAATTAATACTGCTGTCAATGCTGATACATACAGGCAGATATTTATCTGTCATGCAATACCATCAGGGAGCTGTCAGATTGGCTCCAAATTTATTCTGCAGCAGGACAGCAACCCAAGACAAACAGTCAATGTAATTAAGAACTAGCATCTAGAAAAACAAGGATTCTGACAGTGATTATACGGCCACCACAGAGCTATAATTGCAACATCATAGAGTCTGTCTGGAATTACATGAAGAGACAGAAGGATTTATACAAGACAACATCCACAGACCTCTGTGGTTACTTCTACAAGATGTTTGTAACAAGCTCCTTGCCAAGTTCCTTCATAAATGTGCATGTGTGGCTGGAGGTATTCTGACTATAGCTAGGCTGCGAGTTTAGTGCGCTTGAGACAATGTTCTTTTAGATGTCTCTATGTACCAGTACTCACATGAAGCGCTTCTTCAGACAGATTGACTCGACTGCAGAGGCACAAATGAAGCTTCCAGAAGAAGGTTTATTCAGAAGATTTTATTTATTCACTTTAACATCTTATTAATTGATAAAGATAAACTAATAATACTTCTGTTTTTTAGTCTCTTCTCACTTTGCAGTGTTTTTTCCACAACTGCCTAAAGCTTTTGCATAGTACGGTACATTTAAAGGGACTCTGGCATCAGTTTTTTTCCCACTTAATATGAAAGCATATTGTGGAGAACCTGATCTTAGTAATGTGACAGTAACTGTGCTGCTTGCGATAGTTATAATAAAATCACTGTTTTATCAGCAGAATATTATCAATAAAAGACTAATACAGCTCCTGCCATGTAGTCCTCCACAATAATGAGCTCTGTATAATTCTGCCCCCACCACTGATTGTCAGCTTTCTGCCAATGCACAGTGATTATCAGAAAACTGTCAATCAGTATTGTGGGGAGGGTTATACAGAGCTTAGTAATCAGATAACTGGTAGTATGCAGAAGATAAAACAGGGATTTTATCAAAACTGCAGCAAGAAGTTGTTGCTTGCTTGTGGATTTCCTGTCTTAAGGTCCCGTCACACGTAGCAACATTCCAGTGATCCCACCAGCGATCCGACCTGGCAGGGATCGCTGGAGCATCGCTATGTGGTCGCTGGTGAGCTGTCAATCAGGCAGATCTCCACAGCGATCAGAAACCAGCCCCAGCCACCAGCAACTCATGTAACGACGCTGTGCTTGGTAGCCGGGGTACACATCGGGTAACTATGCAAAGCGCTTTGCATAGTTACCCAATGTGTACTCTGGCTACGTGTGCAGGGAGCCGGAGTCTGGCAGCCTGTAACCGGTGTACGCTGGTAACCATGGTACATATTGGGTAACTAAGCAAAGCACTTTGCATAGTTACCCGATGTGTACCATGGTTACCAGTGTACCACAGTTTACAGGCTGCAAGACGCAGGCTCCTTGCACATTCAGATCGTTGAGCAAAAAATAGTCGTTTTGTAACGATCATCGATCTCGCAGCAGAGGCCCGCTTGCTGCTGCTTGTCACACACAGCGATATCGCTGGCGAGGTCACTGATACGTCACAAAACCTGTGATGTTTCAGTGATCTCGCTAGCGATCTCGCTGTGTGTGACGGGGGCTTTAAGTTTTGACTTAAGCATGTGAAATGCAGCTTGATGGAGTTGAGATCTCGTGATTGACTCTGCCATTGCATTATATTCCACTTATTTGGCTTAAAAAACTCCTGCGTTGCTTTTGCAGAATGTTTTGGGTCATTATTAATATGTACTGTGAAGCACCGTCCAATCACCATGGCTGAATTTGGTTGAATCCGAGCAGAAAATATAGCCCTGTACACTTCAGAATTCATCCGGACGTTTCTGGCTTCAGTTACATCATCAATAAACACTAGTGATCCAGTGCCATTTGAAACCATGCATGCCCGGCCATCACGCTACCTCAAACATGTTTTCAGAGCATGGGGGGGCTTTGAATCATGAGTAATTCTAAGTCTTCTCCATACTTACCATCATTCTAGGAAAGGTTGATCTTAGTTTCATCTGTCCAAAGAATCAATTTTTAAAAATCTTCTGGATTTTTCTTTTTTTTTTTCAAAGTCTAATCTGGCCTAATAGTTGGCACCTTGTGGTGAACTTTCTGTATTTGCTGAAACTCCTACTTCCTGGAGAGTGTTCTTCACTTGGGTGGATGCTGTGAAGGAGTTTTCATTCAGCATGGAAAGGATTCTGTGATCATCCACAATGGTTGGCTTTTGTGGTCATCCAGGCCTATTTGATTTCCCAAGCTCACGAGTGCGCTCATTTTTTTTTTTTTTTTCAAGAAAGAAAATTGAAGAATGTACCAAAGTGTTCATTTGGCCATTACTAACATTTTTACTATCAAATGCAAATGCCACACCTGGAATCAGCTCCAGACCTTTTCCTAACTTAATTAATGATAGATTAACAAATGAATAGCCCATGCAGCCCATTGAATAAACTTTTGAGATAACTGTCCAATTACTTTTTGTTCCTTGAAAATGAGTCAGCTACATATTAAAGAGCTGTAATTCCTAAACCCTTAAGGTCCAGTCACACATAACGAGATCGTGAACGAGATCGCTACTACGTCACACTTTCTGGATCGTTTATGAGTCGTTGTTGAAATCGCATGTTGGGTGTCACACATAATGAGTTTATGAACGAGCATGCGTCCCGTATAACGATCTTTCAAATCGCTGGGACCCTGTCTCACAGCAACTATGTTAACGATTCCAATCCCATTAGGGGCGTAGTAAAATGCAGTGAGTCACGTAGGCGTGCATTTGCGTCGCCTTTTCCATACCCCCCTCCGCTTTCATTGGCGGCCAATACTGCGTTCTGATTGGGCATGCAGGGGGCGTATCTAGCGGTTAAATTTTGGATCGCGTCACCCTTTGTCACTTCTTTTGCGCTTTGCTTTGAGATAGAACCTGCGTCTCCACCCTGATTCCTTCGTCCATTGTACCCGGTCGCTTTGTTGGTGTGTTTTTCGGATCGAAGGCGCACCTGCACCTGGAGCTAACCAATCGGTGCAGAGAGGGGCGCGGAAACGGGGACGCAACAACACGCCTTCGTGCATCTCATCTAGGTCGTCAACAAAATCGTTAATAGGGTGTCAAACATACAGATTCATGCAGCCCAGCAGGACTCCAACGAGCCAAAAATGGCCCAAGCTGTTCGGCATCGATCAGCGATTTCGCAGCAGTGGGTGAATCGTTGGTACGTGTCAAACGTGACGAGATCGCAATTGAAGTCGTTCTTGCGTCACAGAAACTGTGACGTAGTAACGATCTCGTTTACGATCTCGTTATGTGTGAAGTGGCCTTTACTTCAATTAGGATATAAGTACCCTCAAATTAAATCTAAGAATCTTCACTTAAGAATATTTTGATTGCATAACTGTATTGTGAATATATTTTGATAAACAGCTAAAATAACAAAACTTGTGTAACTGTCCAATATTTCTCGGACCAATTGTGCATTGCTGCAATCAAGATCTTTGATCCTACATAATGATGGTTTGAGATCTATTAGCAAAAATCTGGTGACAAATTCCTTTTACATCTGTGTATTATTTAAATGCTATTTGAAAAATAGAAGCAATATAAACTTATCTTTACAGTAAATCTTTATAAAGAATATTGCTTTACATCTTCTATAGAAACCTGGGGAAAGGATCCGATACCATCTACTTCACAGACATCTGGAATCTCATACAGAAGTGACAGTGAACCCTGTTTATCTACAGTAATGTTAAATTCTGATCTACCTGGGAGTGCTACCAATGTATTTAATGAACTGAAAGCTCACCCATCATACATAATAAGGAGTATTGCTATAGATAATGATTCCGTTGAAAGTAAGTGTCTTTTATAAAACTTTAATCTGGTTATATTTTATGATTGTAGATTTTTAGTCCTTTATCTTACTATGTTGGGGTATCTGTCTTTGCCTGAGCTTTTTTTAGGATAATTTACTAATATGGTTTCCTGAAGCCACATAGACCACAGACAGCAATGGCTCAATTGACTCATTGACTTCTAAAGGAGATCTGTCTAGACATGAACTTTGACCCTTGTGAAAGTCATTGTGACTGTCACTTATTCTGAATGGTGAACCGTGTGCTATTTATATACATTGTTGTGTGTGTTGTCTTTTATTGTAATCCTGCTAATGAAGATAATACGATGACTGCTTACAAGCCACTTAATTTTTTTTTATATATAACTGATAAAATAAATTTTGAAGACGTCACTAATTTTAAAATGAAATATATTTTTCAAGGTGCTATTGACATGAATTTCTCACTAGCTATCAGTAACAACCCATCCAATTCACACAGGCAAAGAAATCTAACCATAGATATCCATCAATTTAGTGATGTGTACTAATGAGTAATGACACAAGAAAAAAAATATTGGACATGCTTATTGATATGTAATTAATACTTCATACCTTTGTTGCTGTTGACAGCTTCAAGACGCCTAGGAGAAACGAGTCGCATGCATTGCTTATTCTTCCACACAAACACTCTTCAAATCCTGAAAGCTCTTTCTATGAACTATCTGAACCCTGAGCTTTAGGGGTACTTTACACGTTGCGATATCGCTACCGCTATATCATCGGGGTCTCGGTTGTTGTGACGCACATCCGGCGCCGGTAGTGACATCGCAATGTGTAAGCCCATGAAGCGACGATGATCGAGCGCAAAACAGTCAAAAATTGGTGATCTGTGTCACGTCGTTCATTTTCATAATGTCGCTTCTGCTGCTGATACGATGTTGTTTGTCGTTCCTGCAGCTCCACACATCGCTGTGTGTGAAGCCACAGGAACGACAAACATCTCCTTACCTGCGTCCACCGTCAATGCAGAAGGGAAAAGGTGGGCGGGATGTTATGTCCCGCACATCTCCGCCCCTCCGCTTCTATTGGCCGGCCGCTTAGTGACGTCGCGGTGACATCGCGGTGACGCCGAACGCAGCTCCCCCTTGAAGGAGGGATTGTTCGGCGGTCACCGCGACGTCGCCGTCAAGGTATGTGCATGTGAAGCTGCCGTAGTGATAATGTTCGCTACGGCAGCGAACACCAGATATCGCATATGCGACGGGGGTGGATGCTATCGCGCCGATGCTAGCAATGTCGCAACGTGTAAAGCCCGCCTTAGTTTCTTCCATACATTCTCTATGGGATTCAGGCCAGGTGATTGTCTGGGCCATTCCAGCAGCTTTATTTACTTTCTCTGAAACAGTTTTAAGATACGGTCCTGGCGTTTGCTGGTCCTTCTTTGGCGCCCTGGAGCCTTTTTGGCAACAATGGAAGCTCTCTCCTTGAAGTTCTTGA